>NC_064770.1:3297825-3360325 GCF_011397635.1 Epinephelus fuscoguttatus | reverse complement strand
AAGAGTCGGCTTCTAGGGGGAGAAGCACCAGGCAGGAGGTCATTCGCATATGTCATATCGTCATATGGGCGGTGGGGTGGCAAAGAGGTGGCTCTGGTCTTGTTAAAAACCCCCTTCAGATCCAAATACTCTTTAGGAACTCCGGAAAGATCTGGAAACTCAGAGGTAACAGGAGTAACTAGGAGCAGGTGGTACAGCAGATCTCAAACAAACAGCATGACAGTGACCACTCCATTTAAGTATGGTTCCCGAAGCCCAGTCTTTGTGTGGATTATGTCCTCTTAGCCATGGATAACCCAGAATGACAGGCTGTTGTGGTGCATGAAACAGGTGAAAAGTGAGTGTTTAGCTGTGATTACCTGCCATGGTCATTTGAAGAGGCGCTGATTGATGTGTGACCCTGCAGAGGAGGCGGCCATCTAGCGCTGCAGCCATTAAATAATATTTACCTTTAGAGGAATTACACTTTTTTCATGTCATTATTTTGTTTGTATCTGGATGTTTACATATGTATTTATACTTGATTTGTTCAATATTTTTTTGATCAGTCACTGTTGAGATTGTTTTTGACGTACTAAGGATAGTCATCTGATTATTTTAATTTTAATGTAATTGGATTGTAGGCTCAGCATACCTATTAGCCACTCTTTGTATTGTCTTTATATCTTGTTCTGTGGATCTTTGGGTCCGATTGGATGACTGACTGATACATTCCAGCTGGAGTGATTCAGCAAGGCCCTGGCTGTTAGATATGTGGGCTATACCCACTTTGTGCATTAACGCTGAGGAAAGCCAAGTGCTGAAACGCGTCCGTTTGTGATACTGCTGTGCGTTATTAAAAGACTGATATATATGATATTTGTAAGTGCTGACATTTGGATTTATTCAGATTGTACTGTGAGAATCACCAGTACAGATTTGATCCCAAATGCACGACAATGAGGCAATAGAGTTGCAGGCAAAGTTCACTTTACTTAAACAGTTCAGGCAGAGTCAAAACCAGGAAATCAGACAAACCAGCAAACAAATCCAACAAGGAGCAGGCAGGGAATCCAGAGTCCAAAAACAGGCAGACAGGGTCCAAAAACAGGTGCTCAGGCAGTAAAAGGGAAAAATGCTGGTTAGCTTGGCAGAAACAAAAGACAATCTGGCAGAGGGCAGGGGAAAATGGACTGGTTTATATACTGAAGGACTAATGGGAGAATGAGCCACAGGTGTGGAGATGGGCGGGGAAAACTGGGTGCAGGTAATGAGCAGATTGCATGGGCTGTGAGGGAGGCATGGTCTGAAATGACAGGAGAGTTAGTGATGAGACATGAAAACAAAACCAGATGAAAACAAACTAAGAGTTGGAATTCCTGACAGTCCCACTATCGCCAAACTTAATAACTCACATGAATGTTACCTCTCATTTCATTCCATTTATATACTGTTGATTTTGTGTTGTGTCATATAATTATCATTTATTATTCATTTATTCAGTTGTTCCATATATAGCTTAAATAAATCTTCATTTATCGCCAAGTCGTTGTCTGTGTAAATATCTTTTGGACAGGAGCTGAGATCACTGTATAGAGAATTCATAACCCAAATATTGAGATTGATTCATTATTGATAAGCGTGCTGGCGAATTAATAAGTGACTTACGGAGTTATTTATTTGATTAGTCGCTTCCCTCATGAGGAGAGTGGTGCACCAAAATTTTATTACGAGTGCAAATATTCTCAAAGAGGTATTTCCCCTACATATCTGGTTCCCCGTGTGAGGCCTAATCAAGTCCTTGTTCCTGTAAACAAGTTATATAAGCAGACAACTGGCGATTTTACTGGTGATAGTGAAAATAAATTTCCCTGATAGCCCCCATAAAGTTTATCATACTAGCATATTCTGAGCAGGTTGTCCACTGGAGGATCGATCATGTGTGTTTTACTTTTGTACTTCTGATTTGTGTGAGCATTAATAACTGCAGTAAATTATAACCTTTGGGTGGATGACACTAAACCCAAAAGCTAGATGATTTACGTCTTCGCATTTAGACCATGGCAAATTATATATTTGTGTTATAACACTGAACTTAAGAGCTAAACTACGGTAAGCCTTAATGTGGTGCATGTGACACCTGAATCTCTCAGATATCTGCATAATGCATCCCGTACGCATTAAGAATTTGACACATTGATTGCCGTGAAACGCGGAGTCATAATTGTGTCCTGTTTTAATTAAGCTTTGCTGCGATACTCCAGAAAGTTAGAATTAATTCAGATCCTCTGTGTCTTCTGGTTATTTTAGCTACCTAGGCGAGACAGCAGTGAAGGGGTAAAAAGTTGTTACTAATGTTGCTATAGTAACACTTGTGCTGGCACAGCGCTGACTGTTGCCTAGATTTAAAGTTGATTCACTACTTTGGTAAGAGTGAACGAAATCATCGCCGAATGATAAAGTGTTAGCTGATTAGCCGTGCTCATTTGTGTGTGGGTTTTTGACGTACTAAGGATAGTCATCTGATAGTGAAATTCTTAACTGCTGCAATAATGATTGCCTACGATGTTTTGCCCTGGGTATTTTGAGTAGTTGTGGTCTGCTGAGGCCAAAACAGCTAAAGTCAGTGGGCGGTGCTAAACTGTCACTTCCTGCCTGAATCTTCTCCTATTATTTACTACTTCCTCAGAATAGCGCCCTCTTTGGTTGCTGTGCCTCATTACATCGAATTTGCAAATTGAACAGCGCCCTCTGCTGCTGACTTTGCCTCATTTCATTTGGTGTGCAAATTGGTTGTTTGGTTAACTGAATTTGATTCTCAAATTGAAACTGTGTCTACAATTGATGAGAGTCTTAAATAACCAACATTGATTTAAGTTAAGTCTGGTTAACTTTGATAAACCCATTATCTTATATTGTTATCATTATACAAAGCAATTTATTTTAAATCTGAGTTAACCTATATTAAGCCTGATTACATTTTAAAGGGTATTTAACCACATTTGAATTTAAGAGTTGTCTTACCAATCATAAATAAGTTGCTTATTTTGTGTGATCTAAATTGTGATTAATTACAAACTGTACTATAAACAGATGGTTCAGGAGTTAACATTTCTGTGCTAAAAACACGCCACCATTCTCTTGCTGTCCCAGGGAGAAATAGGAAGTTCCTGTCACATCTCTTCCTGCAGCTTACTATTGGCTGAGGCTGCAATCCCACCTTACACTTTGAGATAAAGAAAATGATCAATGAAAGAACTACACCCTCTAGAGGCCTGGAAATGCCAAGAATAAATGAACAGTTCCACTACAGTGACAGTTACTGCAGAAAATAATTACTTTCCTCTCAAAAGGAGACTAATTATTTTTCATCTCGAGAAAAATTTAAATTCACCTGATTTTCTATAACTACTAATATCAATATTGATTTGTACAGCTAACAAACATACACAAATAAACGCACAAAGTCCGAGGTCTGGGCGTACTTTGGGTTTCTGAAGAATGCCGAGGGACAGCTGGTGGAGGACAACTATCCTGTGTACAGAATAAGCAGAAAGAAAGTAGGGTAGCAACACTACAAATCTGCTGGCTCATCTCCGTGACCATCATCCACAGCTTTACAGCCAATGCAAGTTATGCCATGCAAACGTCAGTTATTGTGTGAGGGACTTCGGTTTTACTAAGATTGTCATGATGTGTTACTGTGTCACCTAGAGGGAGCATGTAAATGGAAAAGATAATAGGGCCCAGGATCGACCCCTGGGGGACACCATAGGAGACATTAGTGGGGGAAGAAACAGAGCCAGCTATAGATACCAAAGAGTATCTGTTAAAAAGGTAAGACCTGAACCAATTCAGGGCCACGTCATGGTCTACCGTGTCAAATGCGGCGCTAAGGTTCAAGAGAACTAGAATGGAACACTCGCTGGCATCTTGAGTCAATAGATCATTGCAAACTTTAAAGGGCCAGTGTGTAATATTTGTCATTGTTTATTGTCAATCTGAATCTGAATCTGAATCTGAATATTCTACCCATTAATATGTTTATACAAGTGTATAATCGCTATAAAATAAAATTCATTTGGTTTTCGTAGCCTTATAATTATGCTTTTACATATATATATATATATATATATATATACAGTACAGGCCAAAAGTTTGGACACACCTTCTCATTCAATGCGTTTTCTTTATTTTCATGACTATTTACATTGTAGATTCTCACTGAAGGCATCAAAACTATGTGGAGTTATGTACTTAACAAAAAAAGGTGAAATAACTGAAAACATGTTTTATATTCTAGTTTCTTCAAAATAGCCACCCTTTGCTCTGATTACTGCTTTGCACACTCTTGGCCTTGCTTTAGAGAGGTCGCCATCTTGCGCCACCATGTATGTATGGCAGACCAAGCGGACAATCCAGTCAGCCAGAGAACACGAAGACAACGGAAGGAAGGAAGAAGGAGGAGGAAACAGCAGAGAGTGTTTGTAGTTCGTCGATAGAGAGTAGTGAAAAGTCTTTTTAGTTATAAAGTTTGCGAATGGATCACAACCGAACCGTCATCTGCGAGAAAAAGAAGACGCAACTTCACTCCTTGTGATGCACTCTCTGCGGCGCTTTTCCTCCTGATGATTTATCTCCCCAACGATGGCAGCAGTAGCACCGAATCCCATTCTGTGCATTCAGCCTCTCTTCTCACCTGCTCAGCATCAAACACATGGAGTTCCTCATCCGTATGCTCCGGCTCAAACAGGTATGGTTCTGGGTCTGTGTCTGCTAAAAGAAACTCTTCAAAATCACGTTCAAAGTCGTCCATTGCAGCTACTATAGTCCGGAGATATTGCTAGGCTAAATAAACAGCTGAGCTCTGTTTACTGGCTACGCTGTCAGTCAGTGTGCGGGCTGGAGATTGGTGGAGCAGAGAGGGGAGGGGGGTCCCCACTCAGTATGGTAAACAAGTATGTGTGTATGAAGTGTGTCTGTTACGCTAGAAGAGTCAGAGTTTGGGACGGAGTCTTTTACCCCTTGGAGTGTTACTGGAGTTTTTGGAGTGCTCAAATAAACTGGCCTTTTTCCCGAACGCTCCTCTGGTCTCCTGCTCATGAGGGATTCATTACAATGTCATAACATGGTTTAGATTTCTAAATAAATAGGCGTGCGCAAGGCTTTTTGTCCATACGAGGCCACCGTCATTTACCCGACGGGAGGGGTGAGCGAGTGAGTCCTGCAATCTAGAATTTGACCACTGATGTCACTGTTTTCAACCCATTTTACACACTGGCCCTTTAAGGAGAGCTGATTCTGTGCTATGAAGTGATCGCAAGCCAGACTGGAATTTTTCGAATAAGTTATTGACTGATAGATCCTCTGTGTCTTCAGTTTTTTCTAGGATCTTTTTTTTAATATATATTTTATTGATTTTAATTTTCAGAATGCAAAAGGATCTTTTGATCTTTTTCTAGGATCTTTGATAAAAAAAAAAGGGAGCTTTGAGACTGGTCTGTAGTTGTTCAGAATGAATGGGTCTAGATTGGGTTTTTTGAGCAGAGGTTCAATTAGAGCAGATTTAAAATAAGCAGGAGCCACACCTGTCGTCAGAGAGTGATTGACTAGATAAATTCAATTGAATAGATAAATTGAAGGGAGATTATGCCCACCAACAGTGGACATAATCTCCTTCAGTAGTCTGGTAGGGACCACATCCAGAGGGCAAGAGGAGGATGTTGGCGGTTGGCGGTTCCGGGACAAGTCACAGAGTTCAGGTGATGCATGTAAATTAATATTGGTGGGGGTGCCAACAATTCGGTCGAGTGTTTGAAACAGCACTTTAGAGTTGGCCGGACGGTGGATGGCTGATCTTGTGTCTTTGACCAGCGAATTTTAAGCTTTTTGGGACACCTGTGTGACTGGTGCCATCACAGCCACACCAAACTACTTTAGCGTTTCGCTAACTTTTAGCAATATACTACCATTCTACAACCGGATCGACCACAACGATACTGCCCGCCTGAGAGGGAAAGACCCTGTGAACACTTTGGCCACCCCAGAACCCATTTTTACACCTTCTGTGCTGTTTTCTGGACACCTGACTGACTGCAGCTGTGGACAACGGACCCATTCATCTCAACGGGCCCAGTGCTTGGGCGGTAAGTCCCGCTTTCTACTGGATCCAAACCACCCTGACCCAAGACCTACGTTTAAAATTCTAACTGTTTAATGTGTGTACTTTGACCGGATGGCCAATCGTGTATACTTGCTTGGCGGATATTTGAGTTTTAGGGCATTTACTGTGGAAACGTACGTATGCACACACAGAGGAACACAAAACACATGTTTGTATACAGAATAGTACACCCCCAATTTTGCCTTTAACCTCAATTGAGATTATGCCTCGGTACTTAAAGCTACAGAAGGAAATTTGACTGACTTTGATTGACACTGTGTTAGTGTCATATAGGTTTGGATTTATTTTGAGAAGGGGCAGGTAGACTAACAGCTCCCGTGTTGGTTGGCCATACTTGGCCTGGAAGCTAAGCTAACCAAAGCTAAGCTTGATTCATGTAACTCTGCTGTTCTGGTGCTGCTTGACCTGTCAGCAGCCTTTGATACTGTGGATCATAGGATCCTCCTGTCTCGCCTGGAACAGTGGGTAGGTATCACAGGTACTGCCCTTCTATGGTTTCAGTCCTACCTGGCCGACATCCTGGGCATAGGGATTGGCATGTGAAGTTGCTGCCAACTGATGTGTCTAAGGCCTCAGTATATTACCTTTCTTGTTTTTCATTTTTATTCAGGAGCTTTTTGTTTTGTTTTTTGTGATCAACTTTATTCAGGGGCTTTTTGTAACAAAAGCATTTCCATTTCAATAAAGTACATTCTGATTCTGATCAGTCCACTGAAGTGCTTAAGGAAAATAACACTACATCAACATTAACTACATTGTTCAAACTACTACAATAGTTTCTGCCCTGCAGGCTAACAGATACCAGATGTCACTGAGAGCTAGACCAGTAGGGGGTAGGGCTTATCTAAATTAGATGCAAATGAGCAGCATTGTGTTACCTGGCACCTGAGAATTCAAAATTGTTCAGGCTGGATTTCTCAGTACAGTAGTTTGAGGAGTGCCTGCATTTAAATGGCGACAACTTCTTCAAATATTTTCAGATTTCCATGTGTTAGACATCGTTGGAAAGCTTAGAAACTACACTACACTCAGAATCTGTAAATAACTCAAAATGCCTCTCGGGAGACTTGTTCCTGGTTTTTCCATGGCTGGTCACATATGATCGCCAGACTTTATTGGATATCAGACAAAATGCTCCAAAATTGTCTACAACTCCTGCGATTCCTGTGGATATTATCAAACCAGAGACCTGGTGCACTGGTTGCCAGAGGCGATACGGGCAAAAGAGGGGAAGATGCGGGGGACTGCTGGTGAGATTACAGAACAGTCCTATGCGGCCTCCTCTACCAAGCATTTTGCTGGCCAACATGCAATCTATCAGCAACAAGATGGACGAGCTCCGCTGCCGTGTCAGTGTCCAGCGAGACCTGAGGAACTGCTGTGTGTTCTGTTTTACGGAAACATGGCTAACATCGGACTATCGGACTATACTGTAAGAATTGGACGGCTTCTCCGCATTGCGCTCGAACCGGGCAAAGGACGTGAGTGGCAAGTCCAAAGGCGGGGGAGTGTGCTTAAACAACTCGTGGTGCGCCGACACCGAAGTGATCTCCCACTCTTGTTTGCCGGCTCTCGAACACATTACCATCAAGTGTCAGCCGTTTTACTCACCACAAGAATTCCCATCAGCTCTACTCACCACGGTATACTGTACATTCCACCCCAGGCCAATGCCAAGGTAGCCTTGGAGGAGCTCTACGACATTATCAACAGGTGCGAGAGGCTGCACCCGCAAGACATTTCCATCATGGCCGGTGACTTTAATCACTGCAACCTAAAGACAGTGCTACCGAAATTTTACCAACACGTCAATTGTGTCACCAGAGGTGACAAGACTCTCTATCACTGCTATTCAACCATTAAGGGAGCTTACAGATCTGTCCCCCAGCCTCACTTTGGGAAATCAGATCACTCCTCTGCACTACTGCTCCCTGTGTACAAGCAGGAGGTAAAGTGGGAGAAACCCATCGTGAGGACAGTGCAGCGCTGGACTGCAGAAGGTGAGCTCATGTTGCAGGGCTGTTTTGAATCTACTGACTGGTCAGTTTTTAGACATGCTGCTAACTTGCGTGAGTACACTGAAGCAGTCACTGACTACGTTAAATTCTGTGTGGACAACTGTATTCCGACGCATCCTTTTTTACCCTAATCAAAAACCGTGGGTAAACAGTGATGTACATATGAGATTACATGAGAGAACTGTGTCTTTTAAATCTGGGGATGACACTCGTTACAATAGCACGAGATACGAGCTTAGGAAGGCTATTAGGTCAGCTAAAAAACAACATTGGGATAAAATAGAGCGACAATGTTGTGAAAGGGACTCAAAGCGCTTATGGCAAGTGGCAAGGCCTACAAGCTGTCACTAGCTATAAAGCCAAACCAAGCGGCGTCACAACAACCTCCGCTTCCTTCCCAGATGATCTAAACACCTTTTACACTTGTTTTGAATGCGTGGCTGAGTCACTGGAGCTGCGACCATCTCCAATTAGGGATGCACACAGCAGATTATCTCCAACTGGGGACGCATACACACACAACGCATCATCTCCAACTGGGGATGCACACAGTGGACTATCTCCAACTGGGGACGCGTACACACACTCGTCATCTCCAACTGGGGATGCACACAGCAGGCCAGTACATCAGGTTTCAGAGACTGACACACGCAAAGTTTTTAAATCTGTGAAAATAGGGAAGGCTGCTGGACCTGATGGCATTACCCCACGGGTCTTAAGGACATGCCATAGCCAACTTGCCTCTGTTTTCACTGACATTTTTAACCTGTCACTCTCTCTTTGTGGGGTTCCAAATTGTTTTAAAAAATCAACTATAATTCCTGTGCCCTAGAAAACAACTGCCACTTCTATGAAGACCTCTAGACTTCTAGACCTGTAGCTTTAACTTCTGTGACTATGAAGTGTTTTGAGCAGCTGGTGAAAGCATACATTAACAACAGCACACCTGTCACCACTGATCCACTACAATTTGCATACAGATCAAATAGAGCTGTGGATGATGCTGTATCCTTGGCCCTACACACTGTGTTACAACATCTAGAGAGCAGGGACACATATGTCAGGATGCTATTTGTTGGCCATAGTAGTGCTTTCAGCACCATCAGACCATCTATTCTTGTATCAAAGCTGTTAGACCTGGGCCTCTGCAATTCTATCTGCAGGTGGATACTTCCCGACAGGCCATCTGGAGACAGTGAGAGCTGGCACTAGATACTCATACTCATCCTCTATAGTCTTAAACACCGGTGCTCCCCAAGGCTGCTGTCTTAGTCTTCTATTGTATAGTCTGTACACATATGTGTGGCAAAACATCCCACTAACAGTATTGCGAAATTTGCAGATGGTACTACAGTGATAGGACTCACTGGCAGCAATGACGAAACTGCCTACAGGGATGAGGTGAGTAACTTAATCATGTGGTGCCACAAAAACAATCTGTCCCTTAATGTGGGGAAAACTAAGGAGGTCATCATAGATTTCAGAAGAAGCAAACCCACACATACAGCTGTCTCTATAAATAACACTCCAGTAGAAATTGTCAACACCTTTAAGTACTTAGGCATCCACATTTCCCACTCCCTCTCCTGGTCTCTTCACATCAGCTGTGTGATTAAAAAAGCACACCAGAGGCTCTATTTTTTGAAGTGTCTTAAGAAATATGGCATGTCCACTAAGTAAGTAAGTAAGTAAGTAAGTAAGTAAAATTTATTTGTATAGCATTTCTCACAGAGAGAACTCACAATGTGCTTCACAGGATTAAAATACAACCAAGAATACATACATCCAAACATACAGAGACACAAAATGAAACAGCAGCAGTTGTTGCAAAACTAAATCACTACAGACAAGTTGAAGAATGCCTGCCTATAGAGGTAGGTTTTAAGGTACTTCTTAAAAATTTCGACAGATGCTGCGGCTCTCAAGTTCTGTGGGAGGGCGTTCCACAATCTGGGCGCAATGGACTCAAAGGCCTGGTCACCTCTAGTTCTGAGTCTAGTGCGAGGAACTGCCAACAGGCCGTAATCGGCCCACCTAAGTGTCCTACTAGGAATATATACAGGCAGCAGGTCAGACAGATACTCAGGTGCCTGACCATGAAGGGCTGGAACTGGATCCTAAAGCTGACAGGAAGCCAGTGTAGGGAGGCCAGGACAGGAGTAATGTGGCAGTTTTGGGGTGATTTGGTGAACAGCCTGGCAGCGGCATTCTGCACCAGTTGGAGGCGATCTACAGAAGTTTTACTGAGACACATGAAAAGAGAATTGTAGTAATCCAGACGTGATGACACAAAGGCATGAATGATCATTTCCAGTTCAGCATGTGATACAACAGATCTCAGTTTTGCAATGTTTTTAAGGTGGAAAAAGCATGTACGGGTCAATACATGGATGTGTTTATCAAAGTGCATGGCCTGGTCAAAAATAACTCTGAGATTTCTCAGGTTAGAGCAGATATTTGAATTCAGGGACCCAATACAGCTAGCCACCTTAGAACCAGTACAGTCAGGAGCGACAATAAGGACCTCAGTCTTAGCAGCGTTAAGCTGAAGGAAATTGTTGACCATCCAGTCATTAATTGCAGACAAACAGTCATGCAATACATTCAGACTGTCGGTCCTGTCAGGATTAAAAGAAAAAGACTCGGACATAAAAGGACCAGATGCTACAGAGAAACTTCTACCAGAGAGGTAGGAGGCAAACCAGTCAAGGGTCCTGCCTGAAATGCCAACACAGTCACTGAGCCTATCTAACAGGATGTGGTGATCCACGGTATCAAAGGCTGCGCTAAGGTCAAGCAGCACTAGGATGGTACATTTACCAGTGTCAGAGACCATCATGATGTCATTAGACATCATGATGAGGTGATCTTCATACTGCTCACTAGCTTAGTTAAATCTTGTAGGGAGATGGGCAAGAAACAATCCAGTATTGGCTGCCGTAAAGGAGGAGCAGGGGGAGGAGCAGAAGAGGGGGTAATAGTTGCTCTAACACTAGCAACTTTGTTGACAAAAAATGACAGAAAATTGTTACAGTCATTAACAGAGAAGACGGGCACCGCGGGGGACTATTTCTTTAAAATAAACACGATGGAACTGAAGTTTTGTAGACTTCCACAGGCGCTCGATACGGTGACATTTGCATTTAAAACAACGAATGTCATCATTAATGCAGGGGGTAGAATTAACAGTAGCGACTGTACGGGATTTCAGAGGTGCAATCTCATCTAAAATAACAGAGCAATGTGAGTTAAAAGTGTGAACTAGAGAATTAGCATCACTCTCATCACCAAAAAGCTGCCCTATACTGTTTTTAAAAACAGGAGAATTTCTTGGCAGACAGGTCATTTAACATACATGAACAAATAACACGCTTTCTGAGTGTACAATAAGTGTTAAAAGACAAATTAAAGAGAACGCATTCGTGATCAGTCACAAGCAGCTCCTCAGAGCCGATAATGTCTCATTTTAATCCATGCGTGAAAACCAAATCCAGAGTGTTGCCCTTAATGTGTGTTGGACCGCTGACATGTTGGGTAAAATCGAAAGAATCAGTGACTTTTAAAAAGTTCACTGCAAAGGTGTTTGTGGTGTCATTTACGGCCACGTTAAAATCAGCCAAGAAGGAGGATTTTTTCAAATTTAATTATGGAGATTAAGAAGTCACTGAATTCAGATAAAATACCAGGAGGGCGATAAATTAAAACACAATAAAATGGGTTAGCACGCCCAACTTTAGTCACTAAGAGTTCAAATGAGGTAAAAGTTCCAGAGCTCACTCTCCGGGAGGAGAAACAGTCCTTGTGCACCATTACCTGCCTGCCTTTTGGTCTGGACGGGGACTTGAGCAGGCGACCTTCCGGTTCCCAAACCAAGTCCCTATGAACTGAGCTACTGCCACCCCCCACCTGAAGTTGCCTGAGTCGGCTAAACTTCGCCAACTGAAGGAGGGGGGGGGAGAGGCCCAGAGATGATGCACTGCTTGTTTGAGTGAAGAATATTATCAATAAGGCGAATGCTATCATTCGCAGTTTTATAGACTGTTCCAGTTTAAGGTCATTAATTCCTTCCAGATGAACTACAACAGTACGGGCAGAGGGGTGTTTTTGCAGCAACTGAGGGATGGCGTCATTTAAGTGATTTGTGCAGGCACCTGGATGACATGAGGTGAAACACCTGTTGACATGGTGAACCATAGAGGACCCGACCAGTAGAACAGGGGAACTGTTAGCATGGCTTGCGTCGACAGCCGACTCAATACACGTTGGATAGGCACTGGCAACAGTGGTGCACCTCACCCAGCTTGGTCAGTGCGCACCGGTATACTTCCCACAGAAGTACTGGGCTGCTAGGGCTGCCAGGGCTGCCTCTGTGGCTGTGAAGAGCGCTGCTAACTGGGAGGCGATGGAGATGGGCCCTGCCGCTGCAGTAGTGGAGGGACCTGCGGTGGTGGTAACTGAGTGAAACTGTGATCATCCAGGAGGCTGAATCGATTGGTAAGAGGAATAACGCCAGGAGAAATGGGGGAACGTGGAGGTGTCTTCTTTCTTCGCCTACTGTTTTTGTTTGCTGGAAGCCAGGGATCATGGATCAAGACCGAGGGAGCGTCAGCCAGAATGGTGGAGTACAGATCAACTTCAGTAGGGGCTGCAGCAGTGGGCCATACTGTGGCCAGTGACTCCAAGAACTTTTCTTCATCACAGAGATAGTAGAGATCGGATATGCGTCCTTCGAGCTCGACGATGGTGTGGCTCAGGTGTAGACAACGATTGCTTCCGGATGGAGGGGTGAGTGGTGCCATGGACACTGGGGGAACAGAGAAAAAAGGCTCCAGCAGCAAAGGTGTGTTGTGTGTTAATGGTTAGCCGCTAGCTAGTTAGCTGGTGTAGCGTCTGTAACCGATGCAGTTAAAAGTTACACACAAGGACTCCAGTTGGAGTCCACGGCGTTTTGAAGACAGTAGTGCAGATAAAAACAGACTTGGATCGTCCAAGAATCAAAACATACCGGCACGGGCCCAAAACTGGGTTCGATGAGGAGACTGGGAGTCCGGTAAGTTAGGTGGCTGTCAGCTGGCAGAGTTTCTTCCCACACTGTCAAACGTAGGTCCGATCGTGTTGAACCACTAAAATCCTTGTTACACTGCCATCCGATGATTAAAATTTCATGTCCAATTTAAGTGGACAGTTAAAAACATCGCTATAATAGTGATAAAAAGCCAGTTTAAAGCCACAAATTTGAGAGAGCACACATAGAGTCTCGGCGTCTCAGTGATGTGCATGTGAGACCAAGTGAGACCCCTGTCCAGTATTCTAAAGAACTCTGTCTCTTGATGAGGACAGTGAAAACAGCATCTAAAATCATTGGGGCCCCATTAGAACCTCTCCAAAGCATATATTGGAAACGCAGTACAAAGAAGGCACTAGGTATCATGCAGGATACAAGTCACCCTGCACACAGTCTCTTCTCCTACCTTCCTTCCAGGGAAGTATCTGCAGAGCACCCCAACCCAACCCAAGGCTCCTGAACGATAGTTCAAAAGGAGGGAGGGTGAGGTCTGAGTGATAGTTTTAGTTGTTACTGTCTTTAGTTTTTTATTGTTCTTTATGGCATTGTTAGTGTTTATGTTGTTATTTATTGACTTGGTGCTGAGGGAGTGCCAGAGTATTCTGTATTTCATTGCTGTGGTACACTGTACTAATATACATATGACAATAAATGTGGACTTGAATGTGAACTTGAACTTGAATTTGAAACCCTCAAAACAACACTGAATTGATAACATTGGCGTTATATGATTACAATTTAATCCCACGAGTGGTGTCCGAAGTAACTGCCCATGCATATTGACAATTTCGCTGAGGCTAGCTCTTTAGCCTAGCTCTAGAACTAGCCTGTGTAGAAGCTAGCTCACTAGATAGCAATACAGTTGCAAGCACATTTAAAGACCAAACATTCGGCATTCGCATTTTTTATCCTCAAAGTTCAAGGCAACAATACAGCTAAGTAACCAATTAAAAATACAGTTCTCTGAAGGATCAAAACTTGTTACAGACACACAGCATGTGAGCACACAAACAGGAGGGAGGGAGACAAGAGAAAGAGAGTAGGCTGGTAACCAAGCAACCAAGGGGAAAGCATGCGTTGCACGTGTTCTCCAGCAACACTGGGCTGCCTGCGGATATGCCTGTCTGTAAATCAGGCCCCGGAAAAAAATTAAAAATAAACTGTCCGAACGCTCCCGGGTGTCAGTCAATGCCTTTGCCTTTAAAAAAACCCAAATATTGGCCCGACATATCAGCCGCAGGATAAATAGGTCGATCTCTACCTATGATGTGAGTGTGTGACCAATGATCAGGCTGTTCTTATGTAGTACACCAAAGTAATACATTAAAAGTTGTCCCATGTAATCATGGGCTAGAATTTTTTTCTTCTTCACCATCTTCACCACCCTCGGAGAATTAAAAAAAAACGCAGATATTTTTGTCTGCTTTTCAGGTGGTTGATGCAACATATTTTCCGATAAAACTAGCTAGAGGTAGGTGGTCTGCTCAGTCACTCTCCTGTACAGCAGCTGGATAAAGTCCAATAGGACCGAGAGTAGCAGAGAGCTTTGTTTACATGTGGTTGGCTGGAACAGCAGAGTTGTTTGTTGAAGAAGGCCTGGAGAGCATGTTTGAAGCTGGTATATGTGTGTGTACATGTGTGGGAGGAGAGGGCAGAGGATCACCTTCAACACTGTACCCAAGACATTACTACAATGCATAAAGTAAAACAAGAAAAAATAAATCTGTGTCAATTGGCCTAAAATTCTCAGAGTTATGTTGTTTTACTACCCTATGCTTCAAAATCATTTTGGAAGGAGTGGAAGCATTGAATCAGCTTTCCCATCTTCAGAAATCACCATTATTTATGAGAGTTCCAGAGGTGTTCTGACTAGAGCTCAGCCTCCTGAAGTTCTGAGTTCATTCATTCATTCATCTTCTAACCGCTTCATCCTCTTGAGGGTCGTGGGGGGGCTGGAGCCTATCCTAGCTGACATCGGGCGAAAGGCAGGGTACACCCTGGACAGGTCGCCAGACTATCGCAGCGCTGACACATAGAGACAAACAACCATTCGGACAATTTAGAGTTACCAATTAACCTAGTCCCCAATCTGCATGTCTTTGGACTGTGGGAGGAAGCCGGAGTGCCCGGAGAGAACCCATGCTGACACGGGGAGAACATGCAAACTCCACACAGAAGGGCTCCCACGCCCGGGATCGAACCGGCAACCCTCTTGCTGTGAGGCGAGAGTGCTAACCACCACACCACCGTGCCGCCAAGTTCTGAGTTTTTAAATGAAAATAGCTCAAGGTTTCTCAACCAGAATTCCCAATTTCCAGCTTTTTTTTTGGCATTTCTGCACTGTTATGTCGATGTATCTGACTGTGATAAGCTGACATCAGTCAGTTAAACCATTCATGCAAATGTAGGAGATGAGGGTCAGATTAAGACACATTTGGTGAGAGGACACATTGTCAAGCATCATGACCACAAAGAGTTTTGACAAGCATTGGGCCTCATGCAGGCCTCATATCTTTTATATTTTCCTTGATTTCTGTTAAGGGAAAAAAACGAGAAGTCAACTCCAGATGCATCAAATATTCTTAACCAAAATAAAAAGTTATGAGTCCCAGTTGATCATAAGTAACATAGTTGCATAGTTATGCCCCCTAAACAGTATATAAGGGCAGGCGTGGTGCCGTGTGCAAAGACTCTGGCACATAGCCAAGAATTGGAAAGATGCCATCAAATTAGGCTGTTAGAAAAAGGAGAACATCTGCATTAGTGAAACAGACTTACTGTTAATAATAATAATAATAACAATAATAATAATTAAAGCTGCAAGCAGCGTTGGGAGGGACCTCGGCCCCCCGCCGTCGTCCCCCAGCTCAAGTTGCAGACCTAAGCCATGTGACCTAATGAAACTTTGACATGTGCGATGATCAAACAACACACACACACAAACACACACAGGCCTGTGTCTGTCAGAGTGAAGCCATTGTTATGCTAATTAATGACCACGTACTTAGGTGACAGCACAGGCACTTCAAGTTCAGTTTGACTAATGACTAATGATAACAGAATCAGCAGGACGCATTTGACACCACAGCAGCAACACAACCACACACCACACTATCCAGGCACCGCTGTGATAGAAGTTAACCTGCAAGACAGTGGAACACAAAGGCTCTGGAGAAGAGGCCGAGTTACTGATATGCAGTACGGCAGTTAGTGACGAGCAGAGAGGGAGAGAAGGGAGAGAGAGGAGAGAGGGGGGAGAAAGAGAGACAGAGAGAGAGAGAGGGGGGAGAAAGAGAGACAGAGAGAGAGAGAGAGGGGGGAGAGGGAGTGGAGTGTTTGTGTGTGTGTGTGTGAGTGTTATTGTGTCGCTAAAATATAAATATAAATATAGATAAATATATCTCCCTGTCTTTCTCTCTCATACATACACCCACAATGAATATTTGGTATGTATACTCTGACTAGGAGTTAAAAATCAAAAAAAAAAAATTATATTTTTATGGTTGTTTTTCAACAAAGACAAAAAAAAGTCCTGAAGGGGAACAGTGTATATTTTTATTGAAAAATAGAAACTGCCCCCAAAAATGATAATGCATCAAAATTGGTGTTGATATTTATCATTCACATATCACAGACTGTGATAAATAAAATAAAAAAAATCCATCCAACATTTATTATATAGTTAATCTTAATTCATGTTTTTTTTTCATTAAAGTAACAGTGACTTCATGTAAATAAAATGGCAAATAAATTGTGAAAATCCTCAAAAGGAATGAATATTTGATATGCATAATCTGAGTACAACTTGGTTAAAAGATTTAAGCAAAATAATGTAGAAATATATTAATATTTAATATTTTTTAGTTGTCCACACCGTTCCAAAGGGGACAGGTGTGATTTTTATAAGATGTCCCTGCAGGGTTAAAAATGCAAGGTTCTTATGAAGGTGGTGTGAGCTCATAATTTGAAACTTGTAGACACAAGCCATGTGACCTAATGAAACTTTGACATGTGTGATGATCAAACAACACATCCATATTCATTTGAAATCATGTGACCTAGTGAAAGCTTGAGTGATGTGTACTGGCTGCTTTGAGGATCTAAGTGCAGCAAACAGACACAAATATATACTAAGACCTACAAATGTTGAATTAAAATCTGATTGTATACATATGTGACACTAATAATATGTGTATAATAACACTAGAAGTATGACACACACAGACAGACAGACATAGACGGCCCAGTTCTCAACATGCAGAGAGGGAGAGACGAGAGAAAGTGGACAGAGGGAGGAGAGAGAGAGAGAGAGAGAGAGAGAGAGAGAGAGAGAGAGAGAGAGAGAGAGAGAGAGGGGGGATAAGGAGTGGAGTGTGTGTGTGTGAGTGTGTGTGTTTGTCTGTGTGTGTCTGTGTGTGCCATACTTCTACTGTTATTATACACATATGATTATTGTCACATATGTATACTATCAGATATTAATACATACTTCCCACATGTTGTACCACAATAGCCAGAATCATAAGTCAAACTCAGTTTTAAAAACTGTAAAGGGTTCTTATGAAGGTGGTGTGAGTGTATATTTTGCAAGTTGAAGACATAAGCCATGTGACCTAATGAAACTTTGACAGTTTGTGATAGAAGTTAACCTGCAAGACAGTGGAGCACAAAGGCTCTGGAGAAGAGGCCAAGTTACTGACATGCAGTAACAGGACACGAGAGAGAGAGAGAGAGAGAGAGAGAGAGAGAGAGAGAGAGAGAGAGAGAGATGTGGGGACAGGGAGGGTGAGAGAGAGTTTGCTGACATATTGACATCTCTCACACGTTCACATACTTCCTGTTTGTGGCAGACAAAGTTACAGATTGAAGTATACATAATGTTGTATGCATCAAATACACAGCATTTAATTTTTCTGTCAATTACATCAAAAGAAAGTGTTTGATGAGACTACTGTGTTGTTGAATGTAACATTTCCTCAAAGATGTATATTCTTTCCTGATGTTTGTAACATTGTTACTGACTTGTACTTGAAATGAGGTGATTTACTGCAACCCTCCAGGTCAGTCTCTTTGGTCTAGAGACATAAAATTGATAAAATACATGGAAATACTTTTAAGGTCATTTTTAAAGTAAGTTAAAACCTCATGTGTGTGTGACCACACACATACACACTTCACTCTGACACACAGACTGTCAGAGTGAAGCCTTTGTTATGCTAATTAAGGACTGCATGCAGCTGACACACAGAGCAGAATGGCTTGAAACTTTCTCAAACAAATGCTTCCAGATGCCAAACCGTGGGTCCCATCTTCAATCTGAAAACATCACCAGATAGATAAATTTGTTCTGAACGCAAACATATAAAGCTTGTATGTCTATGGCCTGGTCTTTTCTTCCAGAGATCATCATGAGGAGTTGTGTCCTGCACCTTCTAACGCTTCTAAAATCCAAACCGTTCAAGTTATGACAAAGTCCTTCACAAGTAATGTTCAGCAGGGGTAGAGCTGTAATTTGTGCAAGTTTGAAGCAGTTATGATAAACGGTGTAGGAGCAAATAATTTTTGATCGACAGAATTTGTGAAAAACGCCATCTTACATTCAAAGACCGACAGCTCACTTCCTGTTGGAGTTAGGTCAGGGGTTGCAGTGCGTCATTTGTAGGTCTTTATGAGACGAACGAGACAGTTTTGGTTTGGTCTTTCTAAGTGGTTCCTACCCGTCACAGCGGGCATTTTCGTGGGTCCAGGTGGCACAACAAATCCTCAGGAGGGTTGGGAGCACATCACCTGTAACACGCCATTATATCCAAACCATTTGAGGACTGAAAAAGTTACGCACAATAATTGATAAGGACACGCTGAAGAATAATGTGTGCGAGTTTTTTGTTATGCTAATTAAGGACTGCATGCAGCTCACACACAGAGCAGAATGGCTTGAAACTTTCTCAAACAAATCCTTCCAGATCCCAAACCATGGGTCCCATCTTCAATCTGAAAACATCACCAGATAGATAAATTTGTTCTGAACGCAAAAATATAAAGCTTGTATGTCTATGGACTGAAAAATGTCACCTTAATCATAGGTTTACAGTGTGTTGGGAGGGAGAGAAGGGAGAAAGAGGACAGAGGGGGGAGAGAGAGAGAGAGAGAGAGAGAGAGAACAGGGAGTGGAGTGTGTGTCTGTCTGTGTGTGCCATACTTCTACTGCTATTGTAGACATATGATTATTGTCATATGTATACCATCAGATATTAATATATACTTCCCACATGTTGTACCACAATAGCCAGAATCATAAGTCAAACTCAGTTTTAAAAACTGTAAAGGGTTTTTATGAAGGTGGTGTGAGCATATATTTTGCAATTTGTAGACATAAGCCATGTGACCTAATGAAACTTTGACATGTGTGATGATCAAATCAAACCTCTGTCGTTTTATATTTATTTGTTTTAATAACACTGTGCACAAGGACCAGACTGTCAGTCTGTCAGATCAGCTCTGAAATGTTTAATGTTCATAATATGTAGGTCTTATTGTTTACATTTTAAAAATCTTTATGACGCTTCAAAGACGTACTATCAATGACTAATAATCTCTATCAATGATGTTATTAGTCACACTGATGGAACATAATTCCTATAGCCTAATATTGCAAATTATTTGTTAATATTTCTGAGTGAGCAATGGTGCAACATTGCAGAGTCTTTAAATTTACTACATCTGTAACTGAAATACTGTCACTGAATGCTGTTGAGTCAAGAAACAAATATCGATCAATCAATCAATCAATATCACAAATCACAATTTGCCTCACAGGGCTTTACAGCATACAACATCCATCTATCCTCAGGACCCCATGAGACAGAATGGGAGACAGAGAGAGATGCAGGAGAGATGATCATGACAGTAGCTTACAACAACATTAATGAAAGGAATAATATTAAAATTATAATTCTAGCAATTGTGGTACAATATGTTGAATTAATATCTGATAGTATACATATGTGACAATAATCATATGTGTATAATAACAGTAGAAGTATAACACACACAGACATAGACGACCGAGTTAGACATGCAGAAAGGGAGAAAAGGAGAAAGAGGACAGAGGGGAGAGAGAGAGAGACAGAGCAAGAGAGCGAGGCCGGTGCAGGGAGTGGAGTGTGTGTACAATATGTTGAATTAATATCTGATTGTATACATATGTGACACTAATCATATGTGTATAATAAAAGGGAGTGGAGTGTGTGTGGGGGTGTCTGTCTGTCTGTGTGTGTCCGTGTCTGTCTGTGTGTGCCATAATTCTACTGTTATTATACACATATGATTATTGTCACATAAGTATGACAAAGTTTTAGGAATGAGTTTGGTAAATGTTATACTGTCATGTCTGTGTGACCACACACACTTCACTCTGACAGTGTGTCAGAGTGAAGCCTTTGTTATGCTAATTAAGGACTGCATGCAGCTCAGACACAGAGCAGAATGGCTTGAAACTTTCTCAAACAAATCCTTCCAGATGCCAAACCGTGGGTCCCATCTTAAATCTGAAAGCATCACCAGATAGATAAATTTGTTCTGAACGCAAACATATAAAGCTTGTATGTCTATGGCCTGAAAAATGTCACCTTAATCACAGGTTTACAGTGTGTTGGTCCTCATCTTTTCTTCCAGAGATCATCATGAGGAGTTGTGTCCTGCACCTTCTAACGCTTCTAAAATCCAAACCGTTCAAGTTATGACAAAGTCCTTCACAAGTAATGTTCAGCAGGGGTAGAGCTGTAATTTGTGCAAGTTTGAAGCAGTTATGATAAACGGTGTAGGAGCAAATAATTATTGATCGACAGAATTTGTGAAAAACGCCATCTTACATTCAAAGACCGACAGCTCACTTCCTGTTGGAGTTAGGTCAGGGGTTGCAGTGCGACATTTGTAGGTCTTGATGAGACGAACGAGACAGTTTTGGTTTGGTCTTTCTAAGTGGTTCCTACCCGTCACACCGGGCATTTTAGTGTGTCTAGGTGGCACAACAAATCATCAGGAGGTTTTGGCGCACATCACCTGAAACGCGCCATTATATCCAAACCATTCTAGTAATGGAAAAGTTACGCACAATAATTGATAAGGACACGTTGAACAATAATCTGTGCGAGTTTGAAGCCGATACGATAAACGGTCTAGGAGGAGATGTTTTTTAAAGGAATTTCTTTTTTTTTCGGAAAAATCTTACTTTGAAAGGAAATAGCTCACTTCCTGTTGGATTTAGGTCATAGGTGCGAGTGCGTGATTTGTAGGTCTTGATGAGACGAACACGGCTGTTTTGGTTTGATCTTCCTACGACATTCCTACTGGCTGCAGCGGCCATTTAAGTGGTCTAGACTGATAGGTGGCGCTAGAGAGCCCATTTTGGCACTTTTCAGATTAATTTTTTCATTTTATAAAATTTTTCGCCAGTCCTGACATGCGTGCCAATTTTGGTGAGTTTTGGAGCATGTTTAGGGGGTCAAATTCCAGTTGAAAGTCGCGTCGGATGAAACAAACAATAATAATAAAAAACGCTACAAAAACAATAGGGTCCTCGCCCTTTCAGGCCGAGGTCCCTAATTAAAGCTGCAAGCAGCGTTGGGAGGGACCTCGGCCCCCCGCCGTCGTCCCCCCACGCCGTCATCTCCCAGCTCAAGTTGTGTACATAAGCCATGTCACCTAATGAAACTTTGACGTGTGTGATGATCAAACAACACATCCATATTCAATTGAAATAATGTGACCTAGTGAAAGCTTGAGTGATATGTACCAGCTGTTGAGAGGGTCTAAGTGCAGCAAACAGAAACAAATATATACTAAGACCTACAAATGTTGAATTAATATCTGATTGTATACATATGTGACACTAATCATATGTGTATTATAACAGTAGAAGTATGACACACACAGACACAGACGGCCAAGTTAACGACATGCAGAGAGGGAGAGAAGGGAGAAAGAGGACAGAGGGGGGAGAAAGAGAGACAGAGAGAGAGAGAGAGGGGGGACAGGGAGTGGAGTGTGTGTGTGTGTGTGTGTGTATGTATGTGTGTGTAATTGTGTCGCTAAAAATTACAAATTATGAGCTGCAGGTTGCTTTAAGGTTACATTATTATTTTTCTCCATCTCTCTCTCTCTCTCTCTCTCTCCCTCTCCTCTCTTTCTCTCTTTATCTCTCTCTCCCTGTCGTTCTCTCTCATACATACACCCACAATGAATATTTGGTATGTATACTCTGACTTGGAGTTAAAAATCAAAAAAAAAAAATTAATATTTTTATGGTTGTTTTTCAACAAGGACCAAATAAGTCCTGGAGGGGAACAGTGTCTATTTTTATTGAAAAATAGAAACTGCCCCCAAAAATGATAATGCATCAAAATTGGTGTTGTTATTTATCATTCACATATCACAGACTGTGATAAATAAAATAAAAAAATCCATCCAACATTTATTATAAAGTTAATCTTAATTCATGTTTTTTTCATTAAAGTAACAGTGACTTCATGTAAATAAAATGGCAAATATATTGTGAAAATCCTCAAAAGGAATGAATATTAGATATGCATAATCTGAATACAAGTTGCTTAAAAGATTTAAGCAAAAAAATGTAGAGAAATATGTTAATATTTAATATTTTTCTGTTGTTCACACCGTTCCGAAGTTTCTTATGAAGGTGGTGTGAGCTTATAATTTGAAACTTGTAGACACAAGCCATGTGACCTAATGAAACTTTGACATGTGTGATGATCAAACAACACATCCAAATTCATTTGAAATCATGTGACCTAGTGAAAGCTTGAGTGATGTGTACCAGCTGCTTTGAGGATCTAAGTGCAGCAAACAGACACAAATATATACTAAGACCTACAAATGTTGAATTAAAATCTGATTGTATACATATGTGACACTAATAATATGTGTATAATAACACTAGAAGTATGACACACACAGACAGACAGACATAGACGGCCGAGTTCTCAACATGCAGAGAGGGAGAGACGAGAGAAAGAGGACAGAGGGTGGAGAGAGAGACAGAGAGAGAGACAGAGAGACAGAGAGAGAGAGGATAGGGAGTGGAGTGTGTGTGTGTGTGTGTGTGTGTGTGTGTGTGTGTGCATGTGTGTGTGTGTCTCTGTGTATCTGTGTGTGTCTGTGTCTGTCTGTGTGTGCCATACTTCTACTGCTATTATAGACATATGATTATTGTCATATGTATACCATCAGATATTAATATATACTTCCCACATGTTGTACCACAATAGCCAGAATCATAAGTAAAACTCAATTTTAAAAACTGTAAAGGTTTCTTATGAAGGTGGTGTGAGCGTATATTTTGAAAGCTGTAGACATAAGCCATGTGACCTAATGAAACTTTGACATGTGTAATGATCAAACAACACATACATATTCACTTGAATTCATGTGACCTAGTGAAAGTTTGAGTGATGTGAACTGGCTGCTTTGAGGATCTAGGTGCAGCAATCACACACAAATATATACTAGTTAATGTCAGTGCAGAAAGTGAGCAGACTACATATATTCCCATTCTTCATGAGTTAAAAGACTTTCACCAGGACATCTTGTATTTACAGGTTTTTGGTATCAGGCATTTCTTTCAGAGTTTTAGGAATGAGTTTGGTAAATGTTATACTGTCATGTCTGTGTGACCACACACACACACACACACACACACATACTGGTTTCCATGTTTCATGGGGACGAAGTTTGTAATCATCACTGGTGGGGACCACGCTTTCTAGAGGTTCTACAAGTTTGAAAAAAATTAGGTAAAGCAGCCATTGGTCAGTGAGCCTAAACACACCTTCAAACCTTTGAAAAGATGATGTACTGGTTTCCCCATGCCAGGTGGGGACTTCTGGAAAAATGAGTTTGCATGTTTACAGGGGACATCATTTGCAT
The DNA here is from genome assembly GCF_011397635.1 of Epinephelus fuscoguttatus. Classification (NCBI taxonomy): domain Eukaryota; kingdom Metazoa; phylum Chordata; class Actinopteri; order Perciformes; family Serranidae; genus Epinephelus; species Epinephelus fuscoguttatus. The sequence goes on along the minus strand of NC_064770.1, from coordinate 3,336,135 downwards.
AAATTTGCATACTTTACACAGATTTATATTTTACTAGTGGGGACCTATTTTTATATTTACATGGCAAACAATGTAGTAAATTCTCCAACATACTGCATTTGGGATGAGATGAAACCTTATTACAAATATGGAGTTAAACCACATAGAAAATGTCGAGTTTAACATCCACTGTAGCAGCATCTAGAATCATGCAGAATGCCTGACATTATGAGTGATTAGAAAACACTGTGCCAGTGATGCGGGGTACTAAAGATGATTCTTAAAAGAGTGGATATTGTTACAAATTTCACAATTTTAAGTGGCAAACCAAGCAACATAAATACTACCCATGTCATCACATTACATATTTAACCTGTTCCAAAACCTTCATAGCTATTTAAAAACAAGGTGCTAAGAGGGTAAATACATTTGCATTAGTCAGCTGTCACTTGCCTGAATGATTAGACCTGTGGAACTAACTCCAGTACCGTTAAATATATGGAGAGACTGATTCTCAAGCATGTAAAACAAAATATATCATGTCTGGTCTTGTTAGCCTACTACTCGGTCAACTCACCCACCCAGAAATCAAACTAATTTGATGTGCATAACATGCTTTTTATTGAAACAGGTGAATGTGAAAGTGTTTACATTGCAAAATTACAATTCTGCAATGAATATAACAGTATGTGTATAACAAAACATACACATGCACAAGTTCCACAACTTCTGTGATGTCATGAAGACTCAAGCTTTTAAAGAAATACCTGTCAAACTGAACAATTGGCTTCATGAAACTACATTTTAAATGTAGGAAATGTTACATTCAACTGCAGGAAACACGCAGTTTGGCTGAGAATCATACTCAGAAAAACAAAACTTCTCCACAACCCTTTTCTTTGTATTCGCCATACCATTTAGATTAGACTATTTAGACATTTTCCTTTTAAGGCCGTAATCCTGTTGTAGATATAAAATTTCAAGTTCTTCCAGTCTCTCTTCCTGAGAGCTTCAGGTTCAGCCCGTAAACATTTCTCACAATCTCTCTTCGATGGTACAGTACAAGATCGGATGAACTGATTCATTTGCCTCTCTACTGCCCTAACCTCTGCCGGCTGCCAGGGTGTTCTTTTCTGTGGAGCTTTACCTGTAAGGGAGGAGACAAAAACAAAGGTATTAGTAACAGTGTAAGGGAAGCGGTACAGTTCCAAGCTCTGCGTCAGTATATACAGTACAAGTGAAATTATGAGGCTGATCAGAGCTGAAATAAGCATCTGTCCTCAATGATTTGATCACAGTGTTCAGCTCTCAGTCCATCAGTTTACAGCTGACATAAACCTACATCCGAGCCACCACTTGTCATCATCAGATCCCATTCTAGGCCAGAGGAAGACCCTCAAAAGTGCTTAAGTTTTTGAGATTCCCTTATGGAGGTGGAACAAAGAACGACAATGTTTTCCATCTTCTCTAAGGTCTCCCACATGAAATGGATTCTTGTTAGGAAAATAACAATTTAAAGTACCTCCAATTACCCACCAGTGCTTGGGGCCACCAGACTGAGGTTGCAAAGATGGTTTTCATTAATCTCCTGTCTCCAAATCTACTGATATTACTGCAATAATAATAAAAATGAGTAAAAACAATCACCTTTGGAGGAATGTCCCACAGTACTGACTCCAGAAGATGCTCCATGCTCTGCTGATGGCCGTTTGTGTTGCTTGCTTGTTGAAGAGATTTCATTCCCCACAGTACCTGAAACAGTTTCCTCTGTTGACGGTTCTATGAAATATATATACACATATTTGAAAAGACATACTTCAAATGTACTACAAATATTCCGGCCATAGAAAACAAAGGTATGTCATTTATTGTTGCAAGAATGCTTTAAATTGCAAAAGAAAAATCAGTGCATTAAACAAGTTTTAAAAATCTGTGTTTTCTTCATTTGTAACTAAATCTAAATATTCTATAACTAATAAATGATCAAGTTGAGGTTATATCTACTTCACGTCACATTGTTGCATCCAGTATTAACTTGACAAAAGTTTGTTTCACTTGTGTCATTCAACACCCCCAGCTTATTGATGGTCAAAGCCTGAGCACTGTCTCTTTTCATCTCTTTTTTTAGCAAGTCAGTTGAATGATGGCCAAGTGGCTAATGATATATCCCATTCTATATCTATGGTTGTTTAGGGCACAGTGTTTGAATTAATATTCAGATACTTCAGTTTGCCTATCCTTGAAGCAAAATTACTAATTTCACCCCAAAAGACTGGCACAAGGAAAAGTCCTGCACTGTACTCAGTTACAATCCACCAGTGCTTGGGGCCACCAGACGGAGGGGTGCAAAGATGGTAGGAATCTTTCACATTAATTTCATCTACTGATATTACTGCAATAATAAAAGAGTAAAAAAAAACAATCACCTTTGGGGGAATGTCCCACAGTACTGACTCCAGAAGATGCTCCATGCTCTGCTGATGGCTGTTTGTGTTGCTTGCCTGTTGAAGAGATTTCATTCCCCACAGTACCTGCAACAGTTTCGTCTGATGGTTCTATGAAATACATAACATAGTTGAGGAAAAGAACAAAAAATAAAATAAATTAGTGGAACGTGGTAATTTTAGTGCCTATGCTAATGGTCAACATGAACACTTAACATTTACCAGGCTGAGATTTTGTCAGGACACACCTCATAGTGAACAGTAAGACATTTAGAACAAGAATATGAAAATGTTCTTGCATGAAGCTAAATAAATCCAACAACTTGGCTGCTCAGCAGGTGGTTAGATGTTGCACATTCTCAGAACCCATCGGCTGTATTCGGCATCTGACTTCCGGCAGACAGCGATACAGCCTCTGGGGCAGACCCACTGATGTTTTACTATTCCGGTTTTATTTTGGAGGATGCGAATTTCTGTTTCCTACTTAAGTTTACTCCCCCCACTCATTGTTTATAGTCCGACTAGAAACTGGAGACGCGACAATGGAGTTGGAGTTGAAAGAGGATATCAACAACCGTATCCTATCACAAGTAGCACCCGGCTCAACCGTGATTGGTCAATATCACGTGGACTACAAACGGCCTACAACCGAAACCAGGGCTCTTCCGCTCTTCTTCTGGAGGAAGATCTCAGTTAGCCCACAGACTCTACATTCACTATGTAGAGTCTGTATATATAGAGACTAGATGTTGCATATACTGGTAGCCTTAATCATGGTGCAACGCATGGAAAGTAAGGCTGCTGAAGGCTTTAAACAGATAGAAAGAGCTACTACATTGCAAATATACACTGAGGATACTGTACCTTGAATACTACATGAGTATGAAACTACAGTACCCATGTAGGAAATGTACTTTAAAAACAACCTTTTTTTTTTTTTTTTTTAAACATGAAATGACTGAAACATACCATCAACAGCAAATGAACGATTTCCATCCTGTCTGCATGCATCTTCCTCATCACTACCCATAACGTTTTCTGCAGGAGACATGACACACTTATAATTCGGTCAGACAAAAAGAATAGACGATACATCAAGTACAGTGAAAATCAAATATACCATTTGGATCAATTGTGATTTCATCCAAGTTCTTTCCATGGAACTCAGCCAGTCTTCCTTTCTCAAGTGCCAGTAGAACTTTACTGATCTTTGCAAGTTGCAGGGTCTTGTCAGAGTCGATAAAACTCTCGGTGGATCCTGATGTCGTGACCAAGAAAGTTCGCTAGTTGGTCCATCTCTGTGTCAGTCATGTTGAGCACTGTTGACAGAGTTGCAGCATGTTTCGCAGTTTGGTTGATGACAATGCCTTGGGACACTTTGCACCACACGACTTTGCAAAGCCACGTATACAGTCTGAGCCACGGAGATGTGACATAGCTGCAGGTCTTGCAAACAAGTAAGTATTGTCTTGAAGAACCCGCAGGCCTCTCTTTGCTGAACGAGGAGTTCCAAAGCATGGAGCATGTTTGGAGTCAGGAGAATTGGAACTGCTCTGCCTCGCTTTCCTCTGGTGACAATTCTGGAGAAATGTCTGCAGAGCTTTTTTTCTACTTCAGACAGTGCCCAGTCCAAGTCCTCATGGGGATCCGATGTGTCCCTTGACAAAAAAGCCGACAGAGGCATGCTTGCCACCTCTCCTTCTCTGCGTCTGTTAAACAGGATGGTCTGTGTTAAAGAAACTTTTGCAAGGTCGATCCAGGCCTTTGTAGAGGACTTTCAGACAATGTGATGCTGCATTCATCTAGTCTTTCACTGAGAAACTGGTGCATTCTTTGCACATCCTCAGTAAAGGGCATTAGAGTGGGTGCATTCCACTTGGCCTCAACGATGTTCCTTAGTGCTGTTGCAGAAACCAATGTTCCACTTCTCATTGTGCACTTCTTGGAACTCAGACGCACGCTTCACAAGCTCTTGGTTGTTGGAAATGAGTCCTTGAGCTTTCAAGAGCTTGCTGACTTTACCAAAGCATTTCCAAGTTTTGTTGCCAGTGATGGAATGGCAAATGTGTTGGTACTGCTCTCATAGCCGCAAGTACTTTTGACAGCTTTGACCATCTCCATAATCGCAGGATTAATGAAATCCTCCATCTTTTTTAATCTGGTATGTTTCCTAGCATTGTCCAGCAGTCGTCCCAATTCACGCATTTTTTCACGGATGCACTGATTACTTTTTAATGTCATTCCACATTTATTGAGCAAGTGCTGCCCATATTCAATAATGACATGGTCATTCTTAATTATTTCTGTGACAGGATCGTGATTCATGGCACTGACAACTTTCCACAGCTGCCTGCTGATATGTGAAGGCACAGGTGCAGTGTATGCACATAGAGCCTGAACACGGTTCTTGCCAGGTTTTGGGTTGACTGATCCAGGCTTGAGTCTACAAACTCGCATATGTCTCCATAGAACATTTCGTGTGAAAAGTCCCTGGCAGTACGCACAGTGCATGAAATCAGTTCCCTGTGCTTCTTTTGGTGGCCGTTTACATGGGACAAGTTGTCCCTTTCCTGACTCCATTACAGTGGCATTATGGGCATAGTTGCCTTTGTTCCGAATATATTCTAGCAGACGTTTTCTCTCTTTGGACTTTTTTGGAAAGCTAAAAGCTCTTGCCACCTCCACCTTATTTTCGTGTACATGTTCCAGATGTCTTGCCATTTTGGCATATGGCTTTCTGCAATAAAAACAATAGTTTCTCTTATCGTAGCTTCTCTTGCCATTTTTATTTTGGTGAGAACTAACTACTAGACTATCACTGGTGTCCTGACTTGAGCAGGGTTCTTCCTCTACAGTAAGTTCAGGGCAGGGTTCTTCCTCTACAGTAAATTCAGGGCAGGGTTCTTCCTCTACAGAGAATTCAGATGTAACGGAGTGGGTGTCCAATCCAGGTGTTGTGGTGTCACATTCATTAGGCATATCTGAGCCAGGGTTTAGCAGAGAATCAAGAAATTGGCGTTTTCTTGGACTGAGGTCAGTGCTAGAATCACTGTCAGTGTCCGGGTTAGAATCTGGAACATACTCCTCTTCATCTCCACTGACTGATGTCATGCTATCATACAGTTCTGTGTCTTCAAGGCATGTGTCCTTCATCTAAGAGATTTTTATTTGGAAAAATAAAAATTAAAAAGTCACTTAGACATATTTTCTTTAAACTAACATTAAATCATGTACTTTATGAAAGACTGTGGAACATTTCTACAATGTTAATCCAGGCACTTAATTGTGAACTTACTATAATGCTTTTTGTCCGTCTTAGTCTCGGTACAATATTTTCATTTTCATTATGGAAGTCCTTCCGAGTCTGTAAACACAAGCAACATCTTAAGTCATTATACAGTATGAAATTAAACAAACAAGTACAAAAAAATTAGTGTATGAAGCAAAATGTGACCGGGACATTCTTTAGAGAGTGATGATTGTTGTTTTACAAAGTAAAATGTATTGACACTAGTTTTTAAGTCACTAGTTAAAGGAAATTGATTATTTTCCAACTTGTGTCCAATCGTCCTTCCAATTCATTTCTCTAACCTAGTGACATAAAAGTTAATTAAAGAGAGTCCTCCTTGGTGGAGCTGAGGCAGAGCTGCTCACTGCCACGGTCGTGCTATAATCGGGGCAATTTTTATTTAAAGTACATCCAGTCGTCCACTAAGTGTTTTTATCTACACACTGACCGGTTCTGGTTGTTGAGCACCTATGCCCCAGTTCCACTAAGGAAGACTTTCTTGAAATTTTGTTTACATCACTAGGTTAGAGAAATGAAAATAAATAAATAAATTTAAGTTTGGGACTTCGATGTCAAAGGTTATTGAAAAATAACAATTATATGGTTGAAAAAATAGCACAATAAAATAAGTTTTGTGTAGAATTTGCTACATTTATAATTTCTATAAAACAAGGTAAAACAAAGACATTTTGTGAAGTAGTGAAAGTCAGAGAGGCTACTGCAGTTCTCATTTTCGATCTCAAATCAAAGATTGAAATTGGTGGACAAAAGTACATGTGGGTCATTATATAATTTGGGACATTCTAAGTCCATGAGCTATATGTTGCATGTATTTTTAGGAAATTTAAAAAAAAGAGTTTTATGTTAACAATTACCGCTGTCCTGGGGAGTTTTGGCCACACAACCTGTGTTTGCTGTCACACATCTTCCATACCACAAGCGTAATGGGGACATTTTTACACACCATGTTATCATCCTTTACGGGACAAAGCATCTCTGGGTTTTATTTAACACTAATGGTATCATAAGAAGTGCACTGTGGGGACATCGTAAATGTGCCAGATCAAGGTGATAATTGGGCCAAAGGAAAATATCCAGACAGGTTCAGATCCATCTTCAAAGTCCCTTTAACTTTTGCCTCATTGAGGTATTAGATTTAACTGTTAGTAGACCTGATTGACAAGAAATTACCCTCACAATGACCTCATTTGCTTTGTTTAGTTGCTTAAACCAAACGTACAGAGGCTGTTGAAGTAAACATCAAGTGATGAAGGTGAATGTACCTCTTGAGTAGTGTCCTGTAGACACAAAGCTTCTTCCATCCGTTTCTCAGACATGGCAGCAGGATGGGAGCTCTTTGCAGGATGAATATCCATGGCACACAATGTCATCTGCAATGATTTACAAGGAAAACAATGAAAATATGAGGACCTTTAGGTCAATTTAATGTAAACACCATGTAAAACTCAAGTAGATAAATACATGTTCTTAAGGATCTGTAAACTTTAGTACATGCCAAAACACCAGACTTCATAAGAAAAGAAAACACCAAACTGTACTGTAATATTTCAGACTAATGAGTCAACCTCTGTTTGCTTTCACACATCTTCAATACAACAAGCTTAATGGGGACATTTTTACACACCATGTTATCATCCTTTACGGGGACAAAGCATCTCTGGGTTTTATTAACACTAATGGTATCATAAGAAGTGCACTGTGGGGACATCGTAAATGTGCCAGATCAAGGTGATAATTGGGCCAAAGGAAAATATCCAGACAGGTTCAGATCCATCTTCAAAGTCCCTTTAACTTTTGCCTCATTGAGGTATTAAATTTAACTGTTAGTAGACCTGATTGACAAGAAACTACCCTCACAATGACCTCATTTGCTTTGTTTAGTTGTTTAAACCAAACGTACAGAGGTTGTTGAAGTAAACATCAAGTGATGAAGGTGAATGTACCTCTTGAGTAGTGTCCTGTAGACACAAAGCTTCTTCCATCCGTTTCTCAGACATGGCAGCAGGATGGGAGCTCTTTGCAGGATGAATATCCATGGCACACAATGTCATCTGCAATGATTTAGAAGGAAAACAATGAAAATATGAGGACCTTTAGGTCAATTTAATGTAAACACCATGTAAAACTCAAGTAGATAAATACATGTTCTTAAGGATCTGTAAACTTTAGTACATGCCAAAACACCAGACTTCATAAGAAGAAAACACCAAACTGTACTGTAATATTTCAGACTAATGAGTCAACCTCTGTTTGCTTTCACACATCTTCAATACAACAAGCTTAATGGGGACATTTTTACACACCATGTTATCATCCTTTACGGGGACAAAGCATCTCTGGGTTTTATTTAACACTAATGGTATCATAAGAAGTGCACTGTGGGGACATCGTAAATGTGCCAGATCAAGGTGATAATTGGGCCAAAGGAAAATATCCAGACAGGTTCAGATCCATTTTCAAAGTCCCTTTAACTTTTGCCTCATTGAGGTATTAAATTTAACTGTTAGTAGACCTGATTGACAAGAAATTACCCTCACAATGACCTCATTTGCTTTGTTTAGTTGCTTAAACCAAACGTACAGAGGCTGTTGAAGTAAACATCAAGTGATGAAGGTGAATGTACCTCTTGAGTAGTGTCCTGTAGACACAAAGCTTCTTCCATCCGTTTCTCAGACATGGCAGCAGGATGGGAGCTCTTTGCAGGATGAATATCCATGGCACACAATGTCATCTGCAATGATTTACAAGGAAAACAATGAAAATATGAGGACCTTTAGGTCAATTTAATGTAAACACCATGTAAAACTCAAGTAGATAAATACATGTTCTTAAGGATCTGTAAACTTTAGTACATGCCAAAACACCAGACTTCATAAGAAAAGAAAACACCAAACTGTACTGTAATATTTCAGACTAATGAGTCAATCTCTGTTTGCTTTCACACATCTTCAATACAACAAGCTTAATGGGGACATTTTTACACACCATGTTATCATCCTTTACGGGACAAAGCATCTCTGGGTTTTATTGAACACTAATGGTATCATAAGAAGTGCACTGTGGGGACATCGTAAATGTGCCAGATCAAGGTGATAATTGGGCCAAAGGAAAATATCCAGACAGGTTCAGATCCATCTTCAAAGTCCCTTTAACTTTTGCCTCATTGAGGTATTAAATTTAACTGTTAGTAGACCTGATTGACAAGAAATTACCCTCACAATGACCTCATTTGCTTTGTTTAGTTGCTTAAACCAAACGTACAGAGGCTGTTGAAGTAAACATCAAGTGATGAAGGTGAATGTACCTCTTGAGTAGTGTCCTGTAGACACAAAGCTTCTTCCATCCGTTTCTCAGACATGGCAGCAGGATGGGAGCTCTTTGCAGATTGAATATCCATGGCACACAGTGGCATCTGCAATGATTTAGAAGGAAAACAATGAAAATATGAGGACCTTTAGGTCAATTTAATGTAAACACCATGTAAAACTCAAGTAGATAAATACATGTTCTTAAGGATCTGTAAACTTTAGTACATGCCAAAACACCAGACTTCATAAGAAAAGAAAACACCAAACTGTACTGTAATATTTCAGACTAATGAGTCAACCTCTGTTTGCTTTCACACATCTTCAATACAACAAGCTTAATGGGGACATTTTTACACACCATGTTATCATCCTTTACGGGGACAAAGCATCTCTGGGTTTTATTGAACACTAATGGTATCATAAGAAGTGCACTGTGGGGACATCGATAAATGTGCCAGATCAAGGTGATAATTGGGCCAAAGGAAAATATCCAGACAGGTTCAGATCCATCTTCAAAGTCCCTTTAACTTTTGCCTCATTGAGGTATTAAATTTAACTGTTAGTAGACCTGATTGACAAGAAATTACCCTCACAATGACCTCATTTGCTTTGTTTAGTTGTTTAAACCAAACGTACAGAGGCTGTTGAAGTAAACATCAAGTGATGAAGGTGAATGTACCTCTTGAGTAGTGTCCTGTAGACACAAAGCTTCTTCCATCCGTTTCTCAGACATGGCAGCAGGATGGGAGCTCTTTCAGAATGAATATCCATGGCACACAATGTCATCTGCAATGATTTAGAAGGAAAACAATGAAAATATGAGGACCTTTAGGTCAATTTAATGTAAACACCATGTAAAACTCAAGTAGATAAATACATGTTCTTAAGGATCTGTAAACTTTAGTACATGCCAAAACACCAGACTTCATAAGAAAAGAAAACACCAAACTGTACTGTAATATTTCAGACTAATGAGTCAATCTCTGTTTGCTTTCACACATCTAAAATACAACAAGCTTAATGGGGACATTTTTACACAACCTGTTATCATCCTTTACGGGACAAAGCATCTCTGGGTTTTATTGAACACTAATGGTATCATAAGAAGTGCACTGTGGGGACATCGTAAATGTGCCAGATCAAGGTGATAATTGGGCCAAAGGAAAATATCCAGACAGGTTCAGATCCATCTTCAAAGTCCCTTTAACTTTTGCCTCATTGAGGTATTTAACTGTTAGTAGACCTGATTGACAAGAAATTACCCTCACAATGACCTCATTTGCTTTGTTTAGTTGCTTAAACCAAACGTACAGAGGCTGTTGAAGTAAACATCAAGTGATGAAGGTGAATGTACCTCTTGAGTAGTGTCCTGTAGACACAAAGCTTCTTCCATCCGTTTCTCAGACATGGCAGCAGGATGGGAGCTCTTTGCAGGATGAATATCCATGGCACACAATGTCATCTGCAATGATTTAGAAGGAAAACAATGAAAATATGAGGACCTTTAGGTCAATTTAATGTAAACACCATGTAAAACTCAAGTAGATAAATACATGTTCTTAAGGATCTGTAAACTTTAGTACATGCCAAAACACCAGACTTCATAAGAAAAGAAAACACCAAACTGTACTGTAATATTTCAGACTAATGAGTCAACCTCTGTTTGCTTTCACACATCTTCAATACAACAAGCTTAATGGGGACATTTTACACACCATGTTATCATCCTTTACGGGACAAAGCATCTCTGGGTTTTATTGAACACTAATGGTATCATAAGAAGTGCACTGTGGGGACATCGTAAATGTGCCAGATCAAGGTGATAATTGGGCCAAAGGAAAATATCCAGACAGGTTCAGATCCATCTTCAAAGTCCCTTTAACTTTTGCCTCATTGAGGTATTAAATTTAACTGTTAGTAGACCTGATTGACAAGAAATTACCCTCACAATGACCTCATTTGCTTTGTTTAGTTGTTTAAACCAAACGTACAGAGGCTGTTGAAGTAAACATCAAGTGATGAAGGTGAATGTACCTCTTGAGTAGTGTCCTGTAGACACAAAGCTTCTTCCATCCGTTTCTCAGACATGGCAGCAGGATGGGAGCTCTTTGCAGGATGAATATCCATGGCACACAATGTCATCTGCAATGATTTAGAAGGAAAACAATGAAAATATGAGGACCTTTAGGTCAATTTAATGTAAACACCATGTAAAACTCAAGTAGATAAATACATGTTCTTAAGGATCTGTAAACTTTAGTACATGCCAAAACACCAGACTTCATAAGAAAAGAAAACACCAAACTGTACTGTAATATTTCAGACTAATGAGTCAACCTCTGTTTGCTTTCACACATCTTCAATACAACAAGCTTAATGGGGACATTTTTACACACCATGTTATCATCCTTTACGGGACAAAGCATCTCTGGGTTTTATTGAACACTAATGGTATCATAAGAAGTGCACTGTGGGGACATCGTAAATGTGCCAGATCAAGGTGATAATTGGGCCAAAGGAAAATATCCAGACAGGTTCAGATCCATCTTCAAAGTCCCTTTAACTTTTGCCTCATTGAGGTATTAAATTTAACTGTTAGTAGACCTGATTGACAAGAAATTACCCTCACAATGACCTCATTTGCTTTGTTTAGTTGTTTAAACCAAACGTACAGAGGCTGTTGAAGTAAACATCAAGTGATGAAGGTGAATGTACCTCTTGAGTAGTGTCCTGTAGACACAAAGCTTCTTCCATCCGTTTCTCAGACATGGCAGCAGGATGGGAGCTCTTTGCAGGATGAATATCCATGGCACACAATGTCATCTGCAATGATTTACAAGGAAAACAATGAAAATATGAGGACCTTTAGGTCAATTTAATGTAAACACCATGTAAAACTCAAGTAGATAAATACATGTTCTTAAGGATCTGTAAACTTTAGTACATGCCAAAACACCAGACTTCATAAGAAAAACACCAAACTGTACTGTAATATTTCAGACTAATGAGTCAACCTCTGTTTGCTTTCACACATCTTCAATACAACAAGCTTAATGGGGACATTTTTACACACCATGTTATCATCCTTTACGGACAAAGCATCTCTGGGTTTTATTGAACACTAATGGTATCATAAGAAGTGCACTGTGGGGACATCGTAAATGTGCCAGATCAAGGTGATAATTGGGCCAAAGGAAAATATCCAGACAGGTTCAGATCCATCTTCAAAGTCCCTTTAACTTTTGCCTCATTGAGGTATTAAATTTAACTGTTAGTAGACCTGATTGACAAGAAATTACCCTCACAATGACCTCATTTGCTTTGTTTAGTTGCTTAAACCAAACGTACAGAGGCTGTTGAAGTAAACATCAAGTGATGAAGGTGAATGTACCTCTTGAGTAGTGTCCTGTAGACACAAAGCTTCTTCCATCCGTTCTCAGACATGGCAGCAGGATGGGAGCTCTTTGCAGGATGAATATCCATGGCACACAATGTCATCTGCAATGATTTAGAAGGAAAACAATGAAAATATGAGGACCTTTAGGTCAATTTAATGTAAACACCATGTAAAACTCAAGTAGATAAATACATGTTCTTAAGGATCTGTAAACTTTAGTACATGCCAAAACACCAGACTTCATAAGAAAAGAAAACACCAAACTGTACTGTAATATTTCAGACTAATGAGTCAACCTCTGTTTGCTTTCACACATCTAAAATACAAGCTTAATGGGGACATTTTACACACCATGTTATCATCCTTTACGGGACAAAGCATCTCTGGGTTTTATTGAACACTAATGGTATCATAAGAAGTGCACTGTGGGGACATCGTAAATGTGCCAGATCAAGGTGATAATTGGGCCAAAGGAAAATATCCAGACAGGTTCAGATCCATCTTCAAAGTCCCTTTAACTTTTGCCTCATTGAGGTATTAGATTTAACTGTTAGTAGACCTGATTGACAAGAAATTACCCTCACAATGACCTCATTTGCTTTGTTTAGTTGTTTAAACCAAACGTACAGAGGCTGTTGAAGTAAACATCAAGTGATGAAGGTGAATGTACCTCTTGAGTAGTGTCCTGTAGACACAAAGCTTCTTCCATCCGTTTCTCAGACATGGCAGCAGGATGGGAGCTCTTTGCAGAATGAATATCCATGGCACACAATGTCATCTGCAATGTTTTACAAATGAAAAAAATGAAAATATGAGGACCTTTAGGTCAATTTAATGTAAACACCATGTAAAACTCAAGTAGATAAATACATGTTCTTAAGGATCTGTAAACTTTAGTACATGCCAAAACACCAGACTTCATAAGAAAAGAAAACACCAAACTGTACTGTAATATTTCAGACTAATGAGTCAACCTCTGTTTGCTTTCACACATCTAAAATACAACAAGCTTAATGGGGACATTTTTACACACCATGTTATCATCCTTTACGGGACAAAGCATCTCTGGGTTTTATTGAACACTAATGGTATCATAAGAAGTGCACTGTGGGGACATCGTAAATGTGCCAGATCAAGGTGATAATTGGGCCAAAGGAAAATATCCAGACAGGTTCAGATCCATCTTAAAAGTCCCTTTAACTTTTGCCTCATTGAGGTATTAGATTTAACTGTTAGTAGACCTGATTGACAAGAAATTACCCTCACAATGACCTCATTTGCTTTGTTTAGTTGTTTAAACCAAACGTACAGAGGCTGTTGAAGTAAACATCAAGTGATGAAGGTGAATGTACCTCTTGAGTAGTGTCCTGTAGACACAAAGCTTCTTCCATCCGTTTCTCAGACATGGCAGCAGGATGGGAGCTCTTTGCAGGAATGAATATCCATGGCACACAATGTCATCTGCAATGATTTACAAGGAAAACAATGAAAATATGAGGACCTTTAGGTCAATTTAATGTAAACACCATGTAAAACTCAAGTAGATAAATACATGTTCTTAAGGATCTGTAAACTTTAGTACATGCCAAAACACCAGACTTCATAAGAAAAGAAAACACCAAACTGTACTGTAATATTTCAGACTAATGAGTCAACCTCTGTTTGCTTTCACACATCTAAAATACAACAAGCTTAATGGGGACATTTTTACACACCATGTTATCATCCTTTACGGGAACAAAGCATCTCTGGGTTTTATTGAACACTAATGGTATCATAAGAAGTGCACTGTGGGGACATCGTAAATGTGCCAGATCAAGGTGATAATTGGGCCAAAGGAAAATATCCAGACAGGTTCAGATCCATCTTAAAAGTCCCTTTAACTTTGCCTCATTGAGGTATTAGATTTAACTGTTAGTAGACCTGATTGACAAGAAATTACCCTCACAATGACCTCATTTGCTTTGTTTAGTTGTTTAAACCAAACGTACAGAGGCTGTTGAAGTAAACATCAAGTGATGAAGGTGAATGTACCTCTTGAGTAGTGTCCTGTAGACACAAAGCTTCTTCCATCCGTTTCTCAGACATGGCAGCAGGATGGGAGCTCTTTGCAGGATGAATATCCATGGCACACAATGTCATCTGCAATGATTTACAAGGAAAACAATGAAAATATGAGGACCTTTAGGTCAATTTAATGTAAACACCATGTAAAACTCAAGTAGATAAATACATGTTCTTAAGGATCTGTAAACTTTAGTACATGCCAAAACACCAGACTTCATAAGAAAAGAAAACACCAAACTGTACTGTAATATTTCAGACTAATGAGTCAACCTCTGTTTGCTTTCACACATCTTCAATACAACAAGCTTAATGGGGACATTTTTACACACCATGTTATCATCCTTTACGGGACAAAGCATCTCTGGGTTTTATTGAACACTAATGGTATCATAAGAAGTGCACTGTGGGGACATCGTAAATGTGCCAGATCAAGGTGATAATTGGGCGATAGGAAAATATCCAGACAGGTTCAGATCCATCTTCAAAGTCCCTATTAGATTTAACTGTTAGTAGACCTGATTGACAAGAAATTACCCTCACAATGACCTCATTTGCATTGTTTAGTTAACTGCTGCCAAACAGCGTACAGAGGCTGTTGAAGTAAACATCAAGTGATGAAGGTGAATGTACCTCTTGAGTAGTGTCCTGTAGACACAGCTTCTTCCGCTTCTCAGACATGGCAGCAGGATGGAAGCTCTTGCAGATGAATATCCATGGCACACAATGTCATCTGCAATGATTTGAAAGAAAACAATGCAGGAAATATGAGGACCTTTAGGTCAATTTAATGTAAACACCATGTAAAACTCAAGTAGATAAATACATGTTCTTAAGGATCTGTAAACTTTAGTACATGCCAAAACACTTCATAAGAAAAGAAAACACCAAACTGTACTGTAATATTTCAGACTAATGAGTCAGCACTGTTCCTCTGTTTGCTTTCACACATCTTGCAATACAACAACTTAATGGGACATTTTTTACACACCATGTTATCATCCTTTACGGGACAAAGCATCTCTGGGTTTTATTGAACACTAATGGTATCATAAGAAGTGCACTGTGGGGACATCGTAAATGTGCCAGATCAAGGTGATAATTGGGCCAAAGGAAAATATCCAGACAGGTTCAGATCCATCTTCAAAGTCCCTTATAACTTTGCCTCATTGAGGTCTAAATTTAACTGTTAGTAGACCTGATTGACAAGAAATTACCCTCACAATGACCTCATTTGCTTTGTTTAGTTGCTTAAACCAAATTTAGAAGTTTGAGAGGCTGTTGAAGTAAACATCAAGTGATGAAGGTGAATGTACCTCTTGAGTAGTGTCCTGTAGACACAATATACTTCTTCCATCTTAATAGACATGGCAGCAGGATGGGGCTCTTTGCAGGATGAATATCCATGGCACACAATGTCATCTGCAATGATTGAAAAGGAAAACAATGAAAATATGAGGACCTTTAGGTCAATTTAATGTAAACACCATGTAAAACTCAAGTAGATAAATACATGTTCTAAGGATCTGTAAACTTTAGTACATGCCAAAACACCAGACTTCATAAGAAAAGAAAACATGTACAAACTGTACTGTAATATTTCAGACTAATGAGTCAACCTCTGTTTGCTTTCATCACATCTTCAATACAACAAGTAATGAGGGACATTTACACACCATGTTATCATCCTTGTGACACCAGAATGGGAAAAGCATCTCTGGGTTTTATTGAGACACTGCTGAGAACATCATAAGAAGTGCACTGTGGGGACATCGTAAATGTGCCAGATCAACAGGTGATAATTTCAAAGGCAAAAGGCCTTCATTTCAGACAGGTTCAGATCCATCTTAAAGTCCCTTTAACTTTGCCTCAGATGAGGTATTAGATTTAACTGTTAGTAGACCTGATTGACAAGAAATTACCCTCACAATGACCTCATTTGCTTTGATCCATGATGTGGTTATGTTAAAACCAAATGTTGGAGAGGCTGTTAAAGTAAACATCAAGTGATAAGAAGGTGAATGTACCTCTTGAGTAGTGTCCTGTCATGGAGAACACAAAGCTTCTTCCATCCGTTTCAGACATGGCAGCAGGATGGGAGCTCTTTGCAGGATGAATATCCATGGATCACAATGTCATCTGCAATGATTTAGAAGGAAAACAATGATGAGGACCTTTAGGTCAATTTAGATGTAATGATTGACCATGTAAAACTCAAGTAGATAAATACATGTTCTCTGAAGATCTGTAAACTTTAGTACATGCCAAAACACCACACTTCATAAGAAAAGAACACCTAACACCAGTCAGACTGTACTGCCAGTGCCAGACTAATGAGTCAACACTCTGTTTGCTTTCACAGACATCTAAAATACAAGCTTAAGAAGGGACATTTTACACACCATGTTATCATCCTTTATCCCAGGAGGACAAAGCATCTCTTTGTTCAGCTCTAATATTTATAGAAATATTTGAATATATCATAAACAATTTGATCAATGTGTGTGTGTGTTTGTTTCATCATGACAGGTGAGGTGAAGGTCTACGTGTCTTCCATCCATTAAGGAGGAGGAGGATCCAGTTAGGTTGCAGAGGAAATCTCATCTCTCAGGTCCCTTGTTTTCTGCATACTGCCACTAGTGTTACGTGTCTTCAGTGCCAGTGACATTGTTACGCCTCAAAGAACCAAACTTAAGCCAGAAAATGAACATGCTGACATTTGCACTTTCTGTGAAGAGCTATGGTTTCACATCTCATTCAGGCTAAAAGTCACACAAGGCTACAGGTAGAAGCCAGTGTTATTTTTATTCATTTTATTAACATTATTTTATTAATACTACTCTCAGAGTAGTACAATCAGTGTGTTTTGACTCTGTGGCACTTTATTTTCACTCAATGTCTTCTAATGTCTGTAAGAATGTTCTTTTCTTACAGCATCCTTTACCTGTTTCAGAGCAGAGTGTTGGTGCTTTGACCTCATAGATACCTGTATATCTTTGTGTTGGACATATCCATTTGTTTTGTACACAGCAGTGTCATCTGCAATGATTTTTCCCTAGAGAGCTGTAAAAGCAACCACTGAAAATATGAGTAGTACAATCAGTCTGCATTTGGCTCTACTTTGTCACTTTTATTTTTCCTCAGACAGTGTCTTCTACATGTCTGGCAGTGGCAGATGCACCTTGTTTTCAATTACAGCAGCCTTTACATGTTTGAATAAGCAGTCTGTTTATTGTTGCTTTGATCTCGCTGTATATTCATATCTTTGTTGCTGGACATGCAGCCTTTTGTTTACAGAGCAGTGCCTGTGTTCAGGACTCTCAGGAAAGTACTTTATTGAAAAAGAAAGTTGGAAAGAAGTACCATAGTTTGCACTTGCATAGTTTCATAATGCATTCACACATCTCAATACAACAAGTGTCAGTGGGGATTCTGTTTACAGGCACCTGTTTTCAGAATAAATGTTCTGACAAAGCATCTCTGTTGTTGTTTTTTTAGCATTTTTGAACTTTTATAAGGCTAATATCGATAATATCATAATCGTGATATTTTTGGCACTAATATCGTGATGAAATTTTCATATCGTATGCCTAGCCAGATCAAGGTGATAATTGGGCCAAAGGAAAATATCCAGACAGGTTCAGATCCATCTTAAAAGTCCCTTTAACTTTTGCCTCATTGAGGTATTAGATTTAACTGTTAGTAGACCTGATTGACAAGAAATTACCCTCACAATGACCTCATTTGCTTTGTTTAGTTGTTTAAACCAAACGACAGAGGCTGTTGAAGTAAACATCAAGTGATGAAGGTGAATGTACCTCTTGAGTAGTGTCCTGTAGACACAAAGCTTCTTCCATCCGTTTCTCAGACATGGCAGCAGGATGGGAGCTCTTTGCAGAATGAATATCCATGGCACACAATGTCATCTGCAATGATTTACAAGGAAAACAATGAAGGACCTTTAGGTCAATTTAATGTAAACACCATGTAAAACTCAAGTAGATAAATACATGTTCTTAAGGATCTGTAAACCTCAGTACATGCCAAAACACCAGACTTCATAAGAAAAGAAAACACCAAACTGTACTGTAATATTTCAGACTAATGAGTCAACCTCTGTTTGCTTTCACGGGTCCATGTTATTTGTCCGACATCCCATTAGTCAGACGTCCCGTTGTTCGATATGTGATTATACCAGGCTATACTGTATTTGTGTACCATAGAGGATCAACAGCAACGCAACAAAGTAGGCTACTGGTCAAGATACAAGTGTCATAGAGAGAAGAGAGTGAAACACCATAACCTCCAGTTATTAACTCTGGGGTCTTGTGTGGGAGCTCTCTGCGGTGCTGAACGGCTCCTGGGCGTATTTCTGCCTTGATGGTGCGCGACCGGCTCTGGGTCAGCTGGGAAAGGCTTGAGGCGGAGCAGGCTCACGGCTTATGTGTTTGCCACTTTCTTTTCATTTTAACACACCATGATCTTTTCCTGACCCTAACCAAGTGGTTTTTGTGCCTAAACCTAACCAGACCTTAACCACAGGGCATCATGATGATTTCGGAACAACAGGACTTTGGAACGATGGGTTTAATACGGTCGGAACAATGGGATGTCGGACCAATGGGCAGTTCCGCTTTCACACATCTTCAATACAACAAGTTTAATGGGGACATTTTACACACCATGTTATCATCCTTTACGGGACAAAGCATCTCTTGGTTTTATTTAACACTAATGGTATCATAAGAAGTGCACTGTGGGGACATCGTGAATGTGTCAGATTACAGTGATAATTAGGCCAAGGAAAGGTCCAGACAGTTAAAGATCTGTCCAAATTTCTAAAATATGTAAAAACACTAATTAATAAAAATACAGGATAATTTAATTTCAGTAGTTTCTAATGAAGATACCTTCACACACAATGTTATTCTGAGACGTTCTTAAAGCCTACACATTTAAAAACTGTGCAGTCATGAGACATACTTGCATTCGCCATGGGCAGTCATCGCCTCCGTAGTCGTAAGTTATTTCTTCACCTTCCTTTATGTCTTTTAGAGCAAAAAGGCATAAGTGTGGGCTTCCCTCCACCTCAATTTGTTTCATCCTGCAATTTGGATGTCTGTGTTCATCATTCACTAGGCGGCCAAATGAATCGTCTTCTCTCGAGGCATCAATACTTAGAATGGACAAAAGATGAGAAAGAGGAAAATAAAAACAATTTTAGTTGAAAATAATGTCTCCCCAGGTCCTATCCAAAATTCAACATTCAATGTATTTCCTTTACCTTGCAGTGTCACATTATTAAATGGCAGACATTGATTGTGCAGTCTTATATCAAATTCAACAATTTATAGAATGTATATAAAGGAATGTACCAGAGATAAAGATGCAATTTTAAATCTTACCATGTTTTCCTCTCCACTTGAAGAGAAAGAAAATGCAGCACATGAGGGATGGTAAACCTTTCTCCTCCTCTCTCGGCTTCAGCATCATCTATCAAATCACTGTATTCAACGACAAAATCTCCTTTGCAGAATGAACTGCAGTGCTTAACAAACCACGTCCTGCAAGAGAAAAAATAAAAGGAAATTTTGATCAAAACAAGAAAGCAAATCATACACTACAATGGATATTTCTTCTGTGGCAACATGTATTTAAACACACACATTGCAGCTTAAGAGTGACAAAAACCTTTTTTTTTTTTATTCAATGGCAGCACGACTAAGTTGAGATGCCAACTAGTGGTATAGTGATTTAATTCAAGTAATTTACTTTTTTCTGAAATTTCTAGAAACACAGTGATGCATTTAAAGTAAAAAAATGGCCTCTAACTTCTGCTCTGTCTATGGGTGCATCGAAAGTCCTTAATTTCAGGATTGTTTCTTCCTACTCTCCTCTCCTTGCGCCTTAGTCCCTCTCAACGAGGAGAAACGTGAGGAAATCATGCAAGGAGAGAGGATAAGAGGAAATATGAATTAAGAGACATTGACTTCCTCTCCAGGGTTTTCCTGCCATTATACAGCTTAGGCACGGAACCTAAGCATTTTTGCGACTGCGAAAAAATCAGCCTCGATCTCTCAGCATGCTCCACATGCGCTGTCTCACAACTCATTGCATCGTCATTTAAAAAGACATCGGAAACAACCTTCCATCGCCGATGGCGATCGGATCGCCATTGGCACAACCCTAGTAGGATGTATTTCAGGATAATATAAAGTGCAGTGTGCTGAGGTAGAATTTAAATGAGGCGTTATAATCTATGTAAAATTATAATTTGTATTTTGGGTTAACTTTTGTTGTGTATTCAATGTTTCCCACAGGACAGGAATCTATTTGTGGTTACGGCCAGGCTCCGCCAGCTGCAAATGTAAGCGTCACATCAGCATAGCAGCGTATTCATTTGGGCTACACTGACTGCGTACGGAAGCAACACGTAGAGAAGCCAGCGGGGTTGTTTACCGTTTGCCAAGCCGAGAGGCTGCATGAAATGTTAAAGCATTTCCCACCTAAGTTATTACATATATTTGAGTTATCTACAAGTTAACTGTACTGTTTGTCATCTACTCGCTTACATTTACACAATGTCACGGATAAACATGGGTAAATGCATGAAAAAAATCATCACATATCACCTCTGATAATGGTTTATTCATTTAAAAACACATTGTACTCGTTTAACACACTATTTCATGCAGTTTTTATCTGCTGGAGGGTCACGTGGGGGCGTAGTACGACAAAAATAGAAGAGCTGCGTAAAATAGAGAGTTGTCACGCGACAGGCGGTGGTTGTCACACCGCTCCGTTGCCGGTGGAGCCGCTGTAATTGATTAACGGGGGCGAGCTGCTACGGGACTCGCGCTGCAGTTAACACTACTAACAGCGTGAGTTAATGTCTCTGCACATGTTGAGCTTCCAGCTATGTTAATACAGACACAGGCTAATATAACATGATGAGTTAGAGTTGTTCGGACCACTTTTGGACTTGTTTGCCCACATATTTGTACCAAGAGGTCTTTGGATCCGTTCTGCTACTACGTCTGCTTCTTCTTCTGGCGGACCAGGTGCGTTAAGTGCGTCTTAATGATGCATACCGCCACCTATTGCACCAGAATTGTAACGACAAGCTATATTCACAATGTTTATGAGTGAGGACGAACAGTTAGCGCCAAAAGCAGAAAAATCTATATGTGGCGGAGATAATTTATTCGTGACGCACCGCCACAGATAAATGAATGCATGGGAAACACTGGTATTTTTGCATGTTGATAGGTACAACATCAGTGGGACAATGGACTTCAAAACCCAGCACTCCAATGACTGGAGACCATTGCCAAAGCAGCAGCTCCGACACACCTCCTCAGACTCACCTGCAGTCACACCACTCTACACAAACAGCCTGAAGATCAAAGAGACGAAATACAAACACCTCCAAGAACTCAAAGAGGTCATACCCAAAGACTTCCACAGCTTTTATGACAATCTGAAACACTAGAATGACACTGTACTGCACGAGCTACTCTACAGTCACTCCATACTGTCCCACTGTCATTAAATGTCAGTGGTATCCACATGTTTTATTGTCATTGTTATTTATCTGATCAAAATGCTCTGAGACAGATTTATTTTGTGCAGTGTCTCTGCACTCATATGAGCCCTGCTTCACAGGTTGTACGTTCACATTAGGCAGCTGCAACCCAACCAAAGTCTACTGCTGCTGGCCACTGAGAAGCTCTGACCCTTGACCTTGTTTTATTAGCTGTTCATGATGTTCATTATCCAGGAAGTTACTTACACACACACGTCATAATTTACAAAATAAATCTATTCGAATTTTGTTTATACTGTATTCATTTTTTGTATGATAATTTACCAATGTTTTATTATAACGCATAGCTGTCGATTGGAGACACTCTGCTGGTGTTTGCAATGTTAGATTAAATAAATAACTTTTAAATACATACAATCCTTAATTTACACAAAGGCTGTAAAGGATAATGATTTATTTTGAGGCCTGAGATGCGGAAGTGGAGAAGAAGTGCTGGTGAAAAATGGAAGGTTGAAGTGCAGTTTAGTCCATCATTTACCTGTTAATAGCACTTAAATTTTATAATAGATTTTGGCCAAATGTATTAAACAACAGGAAAAACAGCGCACAAACACTTACAATAAACTCTGTAAACCTGTAACTTGATAAGGTAATGCAATGAGCTACTGCAGCCGATGCGGCCGTTATAATCAGTGATGGCACAAACATATCAGTCTGTTGGAGCAGCATCCAGTCAATAACTGATGGAACAGTAAGAGGAGTGTCGGCTGGTAAAAAGACTTCCGTAAAGGAAGCTCTCGTGTATCCTCACTCATCGCTCCTCATTCCTTGCTCCTCTCTCCTCGATGGACAAATAAGAGACATCGGACGGCTGGAAAGATGGCGGAGCTCGAACCACTTCCGGTTCAAGTTCAAGGTGTCTTAGGGATGTAACGATTACCAGTTAAGTGATAAACCGTGGTAAAATTCGGTTAGTATTACTGTTTCAAATTTTAATTATCATTAAAGCTGTGTTTGATTATGGCACTGTTGAAAAACTCATAGTGATACTGCTCACCAAAGCAGTAGCAGTCCTTCAGACACAGACGCATGCATAGTATGCAATGTTTGGCCCCACTGAAAACATGGTGGAAGGCATGACAGGGTTCAACGCTAAGGTTTTTTCACTTGCCCGGTTGGGCAAGTTGGTCGAGATCTACTTGCCCGAAGTCAGTTTGTACTTGCCTAAAAAATTTGTTTAATTTAAGCGGCTATCAATTAACAAAGACTGCAGTTATTTTTATGTTCAGTAATCTTTATTCACACTGTATTTATTAATTAAAACAACATATGTCATGTATTGTAGCTTAATTCCTACACAAATATGACAGTGTCAGGGCTTAAAGTGAAAAATTTGTCAATCATTCTCTGTCTATAATTTTTCGCCTACTTGAGCCATGCCCACCTCTATTTATTGTTCATCCCTCTCTCCAGTTCTGCTGTATTAACAGGTGAAGCACACGCATGAAAAATAATTTTCACATGCGTGAAACTTTTTGTATGCTTGCAAAGCACAGCCTGCTGGGATGTTTCTATGTATCTACTGGCACCAGAAGGGCTCTTTAGGACTAAGTACATACAGTACATGTGTGCACAGTAATGAGCAGGTGAAATGTCTGTCTAGCTTACATATGAGGTGTCTCAAGATTTAGGAACATACAATTTTATTGAATATAATAAAGTAAAAGTCACTTGACATGCTGCTGTTCTGTGCTATGACCTATTTAAGTGCTGGAAGCTGTTATTTACGTGACAACGCCTGAACGCATAACACAAGCTCAGTATGAGTGCCATGCTGAGCAGCTGTGCGAGCAGCGTGTTTGTCTGTGCGTAACAGCAGTCTGTTGGTTATTTACACAGTGTCCATAACAATAACTTTGTCAGCTGACAAACTGCACCGGGCTCGGGTCAGGTTTAGTCAGGAAAATGCAGCCCGAGCTGCTCTAGTGTGCTCACCTGTGTGTGTGGAGGAACTCCAACGTGCACAATACAGAGAGCAGAGGAGAATTGTTAACGCGTGACCATGTAGAGACAGAAATGACACGATGGCATAACACCATAAATAGTATATTGTTATGTTATTATATGAAGCGTCTCGCGCAAAATAATATCAATGGGGCTGTGGGCAGGACATTATAACACAATAATACATTTATTTTATCAATTAGTTATTAACTTTTACTATTTTTAGCAACTTGCCCAATCGGGCAAGTGAGTTGTTAGTTTACATGCCCGACCGTGAGTTTTACTTGCCCGGGCAATCGGGCAATCCTTATTGTTAAGCCCTGCATGAGCACCCACACAGACAGTGTTTAGGAGGTGAATTTTTGCCTTGCTTTACTTGCCCAAGTTTGACCGCGGGAGTATTTGATTTTACAGCAATGAATAACATGAGCAGCACCAACCAGTTCCGACGTGGACAATGGGAGCCAAAACGGTGATGTTACTGAAGCTCAGCCTGCCTGCTATTGTGACCCCCAAAAACCTGTTGATTTATACACATCCCAGGTGACAATTATAGACCTTAAAACGGAATAAACCCAAATTAAACTTAGATTTTACAGTGATTTAATTACAATAAACTGATCAAATGGATGCTGAAATAACTACATCATGATGCCGCTTTGTAAAAACTCTGAATTAATGTTTTGTCAGTCCTGTCAGCATGACGAAAAGCAAAAACTTTTAAAATGCTTGTTTTCTGAATGGAGCTCAGATCGATCAGGGCTATCATTTTAGCTGCTTCATCCACACTCAAAATAACATCATCTAAAGGCTTAAATGAAATTTCATATTGTCATCTCTACTGTGTCTATTCGTATCTGTGTAAAGCATCTTTGGGTTTCTTGAAAGGTGCTGTATACATTCCAGTTATTATAATTAGTATTATTATTATCTAGACATAAGAAATCATCTTACCTTTCACTGCATTGATGAATTTCACCTCCAGTTTCCATGTTTTGTCGGTCTTTAAACCAACATGGTGACAGGCATCTTTAAAAGGACTGAGCCTGGGCGGCATTTCAAACTGAAGAGAAATGAATAAAAAAGGACAGTTATGGCTTCAGTTATGGTAAAAATGCATAAACTGTATTTTAAACTGCGCTATTCCAACTCAATTTCGGTTAAGTCCAGTCTAAATTGAACATATGAAATGTTAAGTTTTGTTAATTTGTGAAATAAATTAAGACAAACTTAAGAAATAATCAATTAACTCTGTGCACTTTAAATATGAGGAAACTAATTGCAGCCTTCTCAAGCACTGGTCTTCTATGATATATTCTTGCACAAAAACATTTGGGATCTCATTTCCACTGGCATTATCTAGTTACATGTCCACTTTAAAATCAGACAAATTAACTAATCATTAAGAGAATAAATTATTTGGGGGTTTTTTAGAAACTTTACTTCTGCTAGATTCTTCTCCTGATTTTGAAGGCTTAGGCTATTCTGTTGAATATTGATATTATTATTAAGTTTATTTACATGAAAATGTATGCACAATGAAAGTTGATCATTTAACAGAAATTAACAGACTGATTACTTGTGCAGATTAATAATAGAACACAGTGAAAAAAATAGCCATTTTAATAAATCAATATTGCGCTCTGCGCTCACCAGGCAAGGCGCACTTCAACTTGAAGAAACCTACAGTCTACGGAGAAACTGACTCTAAAAACTGCAGCTGGTCTCAGAAGATTATTGTAGCCCCAAAGCATAAAGTCACAGCACGTTGTTATTGTTAACATTGCAACATCACCTCGCATAATATTTACTGTTGTCTGTGTGGACACAGAAGGCCTGCTAACTGCAGCAGTTTAGCGAGGCAGACATGCTTCAGATATAACATGTGCACCCCACGTTAGCATCACGGCTAGGACATTTTCTCTCGTTAACTAACATATGTTAACTAACAATATTCAATAGTTATTTTGGCATCAAAAGCATTTGTGAATTATTTAAAAAATGCAGGCCTCACGGGCCAGATCACACCCCGAATGGTGACCTTTGACACTGTTACATGCTACATGTTACATGCTAGATGTTGACTAAACAGAGCATTTGACACGGTGTAACGTCAACTTCACACTCTCTTATGGCTTCTAACATTATACGTTTACCTTTCTACATGTGTATTAACTGAATAAATCCATCCTGGTTCCCGAAAACTTCAACAACTGCTAACTGACTTGGGCCAGGTTGCTCATTAATGCTAGTTAACGTTACTTGGCTAACGTTATCGTTAATAGCCTTCAAACAACAAACAAACGACAGTTTGAATAAATAAATAAAATATAAAATGCTATATTTCAATAAAATGATTAATACATACCGAAAAATGCCGCTGGCCACACTCTCAATGCCTCATCAGACGCAGGTTGAATGCAAGACTGTATGGGTGCGGCCTGGAGTCTCCGTCTCACGGCTCTCCTGACATGACCTCTCGTCCGGTGATACAGAAGCCACGCCCCGACTTTCTAAATTTCAGAATAAAAGCTCGCGCCTGACACTATAGTGGTTTTAAACGTAATATTGTATTTTGTAAGGTATTTTAGGAAGCTCGCGCGTGACACTATAGTTGTTTTAAACATAATATTGTATTTTGTAATGTATTTTAGGAATCCTGGTAGAAAAGGTTTTTTTAACATCTGACTGCAGCCTGGAACCTCTTGTCTCATGACACATCTATTGTCTTTTAGGAATCCTAGTTGAAAAGTTGTTTTATACATAGTATTAAATCCTCCTCAAGTACTGTTGCTTTGTGTTACTTTTACATGTTGTCCTTTCTAATAATCATTTTATTTTTATGTAAAGCACTTTGAGTTTCATTTTGTGTTGGAGCAGAAGCTACCATCATAAAAGGGCTGGAACGACTTAAATGTTAAATTAACAGAGGAACAAACATACACAGCCATCGGTTCTGTTTGACAGGTATGCACACACCTGGACCAGGGCAAGCGGCAATTTATTGATTTGTGACACCTGCTACCTAATCACCACGCCCCCTCTCCAGACAACCTAGTCAGTGTAGGAGCACAAAAACAATATTCAACACCCCCACTTGCTCTTATACTGAATAACAAGATATAGTGTCACATACATTTACACAATTCATTTTCATTTCATGTTTAACCTTTTCACCAAAAATGAAACAGGCAAATATATCAAGCATGGTTTTAGTTCCAGATTTAGTTAAAATATCTACCACCATGTCTGCTGTTGGACAATATTCAATAGTTATTTTGGCATCAAAAAGCATTTGTGAATTATTTAAAAAATGCAGGCCTCACGGGCCAGATCACACCCGAATGGTGACCTTTGACACTTCTGAAGGTTGCATGGGTCTGAAACTTGGCACAGTCGATGCCCCTGACCTCCTGATACACATACTCTAATGTCAGCCCCCTACCTCAAAGCGTTGATGAATCATTAAGGAAAAGATAAGATAAGATAAGATAAGATAAGATAAGATAAGATACACCTTTACTGATCCCATAATTGAGAAATTCCAGTGTTACAGCAGTCAGATTAAGTCAAAGAGTCAGATTAAAGATTTCAAATTTAAACTTAAAAACTTAAATAACTAGGCATGCAAATAAGTACAAAAAATACAAGAGACGGCGATAAATAATAATAACAATAACAATAAAAATAATAACGGGAAGTGGATAATAAGGAGCAGCAGTGAATAAAAATAGCCAGTGGATAAGGTGCAAGTGATTGTATGTGCAAAAACAGCAGACTGCTGTGGTGTCCATAAAGTGTCCATAGTGTCAATAAAGTGTCCATGGTGCAGTTTACTGTGAGCAGTGCTGGTTATGTAGCCTGACAGCAGCAGGCAGGCAGGACCTGTGATAGCTTCACACACTCTGGGTGAATCAGTCTATCGCTGAAGGAGCTCTCCAGAGCTTTTATCTCCTCCTGCAGAGAATGGGAGTCATTAGTCCTCAGAGATGACAGCTTCGCTGTCATCCTCCTTTCTGCCACCATCTGCACAGAGTCCAGAGAGCATCCCAGGACAGAGCTGGCCCTCTTGATCAGCTTGTCCAGTCTCTTCCTATCTGCAGCCGAGACACTGCTGCCCCAGCAGACCACTCCGTAAAGATGGCTGATGCCACCACAGTGTCAAAGAAGGTCTTCAGGAGTGCCCCCTGCACTCCAAAAGACCTGAGCCAACTCGGCAGGTAGAGTCTGCTTTGGCCTTTCCTGTACAGTGCTGTTATGTGATCAGTCCAGTCCAGTTTATTGTTAAGATGAATACCCAGGTACTTATAAGATGTCACCATCTCAAGACAGTGATTTTTTAAAAAAACGTGTCTCTTTGGCCACTGCACAGCGACCTTTGACCCCAGGGGCCCCAGATTCGGTACAGATGATCCCCCGGAGCTACTAAACAATAATCCGGAACAAAAAACCCCAAAGTCCTGTAGATTTTTTTTTGCCTGTTTCAGAAACTCAAAATCAGGAGCTGTCAGACTTGTGCCCTCTTACACCCTTTGACCAGAGAGGAGGTTTTGGAGGAAATGTTTTCTCTAAAAGTCACAGGAGTCTGATTTCTTTACATGTTGTTCGGGGCCCAAGGCAGGCCGGTAGACATCAGTTAGGTTCTGATCAGCCTGGTAGATCCGAGGGGTGGGCCTTGAAAGGTTAGCATTTTTGAACCAATTAAGGCTTGCCACGGCCACAAAAATTGTCCAAATTACATGAAAATTGGTGTCTGGGCCTATCTTTGGGCCCTGATCGTGAATCCCAAGTATCAATTCAGTGGGCCAATGGGAAAGCCAAGTAGCTTCCGAGAAGTTCACTCGAGATGGGGCAAAGATATTCTTGTAGAGCTCTTAGAGATGAGCAACATATCTGAAAAGCATGTAGAAATATTAATATTTAGTTTCCCATGTTCTGCTGTAAGGGTTTCTCTGGGCTGACCCTGACCCTTCTGAAGAATGCACGGACGCCAGAATCTGCACACATGATTGAGACTGCGGTCACAGTGACATTTGAGCTTTTCAGCCCATACAGTATATGTGCAGTTATAGACCTCCGACCTTATCTAAGCACTTTTAATGGCATAAGTGGGTATATTTCGTTTCATTTCAATATTAAGATTATTTAGAAAAGTGTTTGAAGCATTTTGGGGGTTGTTTAATTGATTATTTTGTTTCTTGAAGTGACTGTGCGCTATGCAACTGCAGCGCTGCAGTTGACCTGATATCGCGACAATTGTAGGCGGCAGGTCTATTAACAAATAAACACGCGTCTATCCAAGCCTAAGCTACAAACACCAACAAAACACTTAAACCTTATCACAGTGTTTATGAATGAGATCAGTAAAATATTGTAGCGACCCTGTAGTAAATGTTCTGTTGTAATGTCAATATTCTGTGAGTTGATGGCATGTTTGGAATTGAATGAGTATAGGTAGGGGCGGGGCGAGTGTGACGGGAGGGGGACAATGTGTGAGTGCGCGTGCTGGTGTCTGTATAAGCAAGCTGGAGGAGAGAGCAGGAGTGCACAGTTGGAGTTAACGTTACAGCTAAGTCCTTGTTTTATGGTTGTTTTGGCATGGTTACGGCCAGTGGTCGAATTGAGGGGGGGTAAGGGGGGATGCCATCCCTTTGTTAGAAAATTGACCAAAAAGCATCCCCTTGTTAATCTAGAATCTGTGTGTGCAGGCACGGACGTAATTTGAGAGAGGTGACACAGGGGACATGTCCACCGCACTTCCGTATCTCTGCCCTCCGTCCCACGCACTTTTTACAGCCGTTACCACCGTCCAATTCGTTTTTAACATGTGGTAACGTGTTTTTCCGAGCCGTCTTTAAACGCACCATGAGAAGGCGCATACACACGCTGTCATGTTGTGATCAGAGTCAATCCACACAGACAAGACGTGTGCTGCTGGGCAGTGCTGGTGAGTGTTAACTATGTTCAGCAAAGCAGCCAGGAAGAAGCAAAACCTTGCACAGTTTCTTCCAAACAAACCGTGTAAGTTGAGTAATGCTGTTGCTTGTAGATAATGTTAGCTAAATGATGACTAATTAATACCAATATATCAAGTTAAGCTAGTTAACAAGAACACTAACGTTAATGTTATTGTTACCTATGTTAAATACCTTGCTAGCTAGTTTCATGCTAGAAATAAACCCACTCCTCCTTAATAAGAACTTGTGCTCACTATTGCTTTGCACGTATTTTATTTTAATCTTTATTGCCACAATAAATAGCAGGGTCAGGAGGAGACAGTGGACCAGAGGCCAGCAAGGATGATCATGCAGAGTCTTCACGGGAGAGATTATAATTGGCTGAGAGAAAATATCTAGAGCACAAAAGTGACTGTGCGATTAATTTCCACAGCTATGTCACCACTACTATTCTTAATTCTATTTCTAAATTTTGCTTTGCACATTTATTATCTATATTATTGCAACAGATAGAAGAGGGACAGGAGAAACCAGGCAGGTATCAGGACAGGCACCTGACAGCATCACCAATTATCAGCCCAAGGCTTCACAGGTAAGGAGAAATTATAAATGGCTAAGGAAATGTCTATAGGATAAGAGTGACTCTAAGATTAATTTTCACAGCTATTTCAGAACTACTCTTATGAATACTCTAAAATGTTTTTTGTGTGTACTGCAATCGGTCTTTGTCAGGTGACGTAATGCTTGCGACAGCCGCAGTGTATTGTGGGTCGAGGGTCACTCATTGTAAACAACTCAACAGTGAACATCGTCTTTGCGTGTGGCATTATCTTTGATAAAATGGGGCCTCGTGTTGTGTGAAAGGCTGTCATACTAAGTCACGAAAGAAATGGCAGAAAAGTTGACCACAACGTGAGATTTTTCGGTTTCCCACTTGGAAAAGAGGTTATGGACAGCAGGTTGAGGAATAACGAAGAGGTGTCGGATGGCCTGGGTCAGCGGTGAGACAGAAGGGCATCACTTTCGACACCATATCTCCCTTCATGCGTGTTTGCTCTCGGCATTTTCATAAAAGCAAGTAAGAGAGTTGTTTTTTTGTTTAAGTAATGTTACTGAATATGCTGGTTTTTGTTTTCTAAAGTCGCTATTTTCACATTGGCTAACCTTAGCTAGCTAGCTAGCATCACTTGTAAACTACAGACAAAGAGGGAGGGTAGTCTGGGCTAATCTGTTCGTGTTAAATCAGTATGTATTTTATTTTATCATCTTATTTCAAAACATTACAAAGTGAATGATTTTAAAGATAAAGGTAAACAGCAAAAATGCATAATAACACAGAAATATTTATCAATGCATGAGATTTCCTCTTGTGATCTGAGAGATCTGATGGGATGGTTAACTGGTAGCATGTCTGATTAAGTGGTTACGATTGTGAAATGTCATGGAAGCATCCAATGTTAACTAGCTTTCTAAATAAAACCCAACGTGATTGCAGGTCAACCAGCTTATGAAATGATGGAGGCTGACCCAGACTGGGCACCATCCCTACATCTGGGACACACATCTGTTACACCGACAAACACTGCACACTCTGCAAGACGAAGTAGACAGGAGCAGCTACGGAAAGAGACACTGCAAGCACCAGAGGTGGGGTCCACCAGGATGCAGACATTGGAGCTACAGACCAAGGAGGGGACATCTGAGCCTGGTGAAAAAAGCAGTGAGCAACAGAGTGAGGAGGGGACACCTGATGCTGGTGAAGAAAGTGATCAGCTAATCACGGAGGATGAGACACACAACACCAGTCAGGATGTGACACAGACTGAATGTGACCTGTGTGTGCTCAGGCGTGCAGAAGTAAACCGCCTGTTGGAAGAAAACAGAGAGCTGTGTGAATTTAATGAGCGCAGGATGTCTGATGGTTTCTTTGGAGAGGATGATGAAAAAGTAAAGTACTATACAGGTCTGCCAAACCTGGGAACCTTTATGGCATTATTCCATTTTTGATGCCTCTCATGCCCAGTCAAAAGAAAATTCTCACTCCCTTTCAAATGCTTCTGTTAACCTTCATGCGCCTTCGATTGGATCTGCCTGCGCAACACCTAGCTCATCTGTTTCGTTTCCCCAAAGACAGTGTACAGAACATTCAATGAAATGATGTCTTTTTTATATGCAAACTTGAGGCGTTCCATTGTATGGCCAGATAGAGACACTCTGCACAAAATCATGCCTCACCAGTTTGTGGAGGCCTTTGGACACAGAGTGGCAGTGATTATTGACTGTTTTGAAATTTTCACAGAGAAACCATCAAATCTGAAAGCACGTGCCCAAATGTTTTCCAGCTACAAGCACAACCACATTATGAAGTACTTAATAGGTATTACACCCAAGGGAGCCATTTGTTTCTTATCAAAAGGCTGGGAGGTCGTACAAGTGACAAACATATAACCCTGAACAGTGGTTTTCTTGATAATTTGTTGCCTGGGGACATTGTCTTGGCTGACAGAGGTTTTGACATACAGGAATGTGTGGGCATGTTGTGTGCAGAGGTCAAACTCCTAGCATTTACAAAAGGCCGCTGTCAGTTAGCAGCTAGAGATGTGGAGGAAACTAGAAAAATAGCACATTTGAGAATCCATGTTGAAAGGGTCATTGGAAATGTTTGTCAGAACTATAAGATCTTAACAGGAACCATACCCATAAACATGATTCTTCCATGTGAAGGTGAAGAAGCCACAATGTTGGATAAGGTAGTCACTGTGTGCTGTGCCCTGACAAACCATTGCCCAACAATAGTTCAGAAACATGGATGATGAACAAAGATATCATGATGAAGTATGTATGTGTACAGTTAGACCAGTGATTCCCAAACTTTTTCCAGTATGCCCCCCTTTCGGAAGCCAACAAAAGTTCAACACTTGAGTTAGACACTTGGAAGTTTTCTTTTCTTTTCGTACTATTTGTGCAAGCAAAGTTTTTATACATTTTTGTACATGACTTAAACATGAATAATAAAGTATGTCAATTACATTTTTGAAGTCTTCTTGACTCTTTGCCTCTCTTAAGCACATAAATAACTAGTGTTAGTTTTGATAATGAAAATTACTCTTCATTACTAATTACATTTTAAAAATCCTGTGGAGATAAACAGTGAATAGGAAATATGATGTTTGCTAACAAAATGAGAATCTTGACAGTTTTACTTTTTTAGATATGTAATTTATTTCACAAACAAAACACAGCAGCAGCACAATGGTAAACAGATAAAATAGCAATACAAGAAAATACAAAATATGTGCATGCCAAGTAATATAAATAACAGTTGTAGCATAAAGTATTCAAGTAAATTCAAGTAAATTTGTCCCACTTCACATGACAAGTCCTGTAGTGAGAGAATTGCACATCTTTGCATGGCAATTTCAACACTGAAACAATATATTGTGCGATAACAATTGTGCTAAAAACATTAGTGCAAAATATGTGCAAATTTGTCAACAATTCACAGATACTTGTACATTCAAATATTGCAGATTCAAAAAACAGCACATCCAAAAACTTTGAATACTGGGTGCTGGACAGAAGAACAGATACAGAAGTACAAAAATAGGTCCGCACACTGTTCAACAATGTTTAAATCAGAGTTTTCATGTTCAATCATGTTTCTGAGAGGAACAACGAGCGGATCCAAAAATCTTCTTTAGCTGTTGCATGCTGTAGACCAACACAGCTTAAATGAAACCACACAATGGGGCAGTTTTGATTGTCACAGGCCACCATGTCATCTTTGCTCTCTGGTCCACGAAAAGCACCAAAACTTGACAGCTCTTTCCTTCTTCCTGGACTTCTCTGATACTGTTTTGAAGTTTTGCATGGTCTTTTCCTTTGTGGAACAGAAATCAATGCAGTGGTGCCCGCTCTTGCACTCCAAGTGAAGTAGCAGCTCACCAGCTCAGGGAGACACACACACTCAAAAAATTGCTGTGCCTTTTCAAGAGAGCACTCCAGTTGTGGGTCAGCATCTGTGACAAAAATTTGCGTCTGTACTTGTTTGTAATATGGATGATCCTTCTTAAGCTGCAGGTCTCCATCCACTATTTCCAAACAGAAGTTTTTGTCTCCACTGTTGCATGCCTCCTCAACAGTACTGTCACGATACTTGTAAGGGCATTTTATTTCGCAGCCTTTTCCACAGCAAGTGCACTGCACAATCCCATCCGGCAATGCTCCAACCTGAGGAAAGTTTGGGTTTATGATAAACCCACACTGACTCATCTCAAAGCCACAGTGATGTTTGTCAGTCTGCAGCCTGTACTGTGTTTGCCCTCTCTCTTCATTTTGTCTTCCCCATGCAGTAGCAGCACATCGGTTTGTTGCACTGTTGTTGGGACAACAAACTGCTTTCACTGTGGACAGTGCAGGCTTGTCCAAGTCCGACACATAGACTGCATGCATATTTGATGCTGTAATCCTTCCAATGCGGAAGTGATACCAAGCTGAAGATCTGTACTGTGGTCTGCTGTTTTTTTCAATGTAGTGTGCCTGCTCAGGTGAAATGTCTGCCTTTCTTGACAAGGTTTTGCAGTGTAGGCGCAAAGCAGATAAATCACTGCCATCCATTTTCTCATCACGTAGATGGCGCAGTGAATCTGGTGCTGAAAATGGCTGCACTGGGTCTGCAAATGCATCACAAAGTGCTGGGAGATTCGACAGAATTGCGGCTTTTGGGGATGCTTTTTGCAGTTCTGTAAGATATGAAGCCCACTGATCCTGTGTGGAAATGCCAAATGTACAGTTGTTCATCGTAGTCCTTAGAACAGGCATGTTTCCTTCCTCACCATCCAGGAGTTTATCAAGGCATTTTCTTTTAGCTTTTGCGGTGGTGAAGTCGATTTTGTGTCCTGCTTCTGCTCCCACTTTACTGATGCTGCTTGGTATCATCCAGTATGCAGGTTGTCCAGTTACTGTTGTTGTCTCTCTGCATCTGACAACCGCCTCCAGCTTAAACAGCACAGCTGCAACATGTGTACATGTCTCCGCTATCCCAGCCATACATGTGCAGTGACCTGATGATATGGCTCCTGATGGCTTGATGATGGCCCAGGCCTTGAGTGGTGTGTCAGGAGTGCAAGACCTGTAGACAACACATAGGCAGACAGACAACAACAGTTTACAACAGTGTTCAATCATTTCCTATATTTTGCTTAATTTGTAAGGTTGTCTACATTATTACAGTTTCTGATTTACAGGCCGATGACAGGCTGACAGGTTTATTTCTGTGGTTAGACAAGCTGATGTCTGTTAAACCAGATGATTAATAACTGCTTGATGCTTGAGTAATTATGTTGTATGAAAAGGGGTAGGATTATTAGATCATTTTCACTTTTTTCTAGCTCCTGTGATGTGAATGAGGTCATTTTTTCACAATAATATAATACACATGAATCTTTTATGCCCACAATTAAAATAAGTAAAGCAAATCAGACAAAACAAGCAAACTAACCGTAACCACCAACCATAACTTTACTTGATTATAGCCAAGTTAGCTTACCTTTGCAGTGACGAGTGTGTTGTCGCAGTCCTGCGGTCGAAATGTGAACAGTTGTTGCACCCAGCCATTCGTGAAATGTCCGTGAGCTTGAGAGATTTATAGTTTCTGAACTGTTCATATGTGTAATATATACCTTAAACGAGGTAGTTTGTTATATCCAGCGATGAAGTTGGAGGCAGTAATGTGTGGCGTCCAGTCTCAGTCTTTAGCTGTGAGGTCGTACGGATCTATGTTATTGATTGTCGACAATTTAGCCAAATACCGGTCCCTGGCCACCTTGATAAGTTTGTCCCTGTATGGTATCCTCTCATCCTTCTTATTCTTCTCCAGCTCGGCAACTGGGTAACAGTTTAAAAACTCACTACTAACTGCTAACGTTACTAACTCGACTTCCCGGACAGCTACTCCAGTTCTGTGTTTACATCCGGTACAACCAAAATGGCGCCTGGGGGCGTGTCTGCCAGTTAGGACACGTGACTGACAAAGACCGATAGCAATACTACTGCATTATTTGTGTTTTTAAAGGCAGCAGGTATAGGTCATGCCATTTTTCTTTATCTTGATTAATTTTGCACATCTGTGCTGTCATATTTTATGATGTGTCGCAAAAAAATCAAAGCTACATTGCATCCCCTTGTTAAAAATTAACAATTCGACCACTGGTTACAGCCAACAGTAACCTGTACTGTGGAGTAATAAACGGTGGTTTGCCAAATAACCGCGCCATCCTTTCCACGTCCTGGCAGACGCTACAATATGATGAGTGACGTGCAGCAGAGAGGAGGGGCACAGCGGCTGCTGCGTTCAAGTGTTGCCATTTAAATTGTCGGGCTGTCGGGCCCTTGGGGTCCAGCGCGGGGCTCTACTCCACAGCTTTATGACCCCTCTGGCGCAGTTATAACAGGACAATCTCACCTTCCCGCTGTCTCTTCCTCTCATCTTCATCACGCTGTCATCCGAGCAAAGCGGCATTAAATTTTTCCGTGCTCGTAGCTCCTCAACTTTGTTTTAAACTCTGTGAAACTTAATTTCTCATCACTTTGTGTTACGTGGATGGAAAATAAATGAGTCCGGCAGGCCCTTCAGGACCATTGCAGTTAACAAGCCATCACTTAAAGTTTCTCCTGCATTCCTGAGTGCTGTGATCGCAGTCTCTGCACGGATAACATAGTCAGTGACGCTCTCATTAACAGCTTTCTGGAGGGACTTCAGCTCCGTGTATAAGATGATCACTCGTGGCTTCCCCTTACCAGCGTAATGGTCCCTCAGAATCTGCAGGGCCTTTCTGCCTTTATCATAATAATAAAGATGTATGTGTTAACCCAAGGGACACGTTATATCATGGTATGTTTCAAATGCAATGTTAAAAACTATCCGGATGGTTAAAATTGTAAAGTTAAGAGTTTAACCGTAAAAAAAGGCCTCTTTAGGAATTTACCAGTAACGCTGCTGCCATCTTCTTCTTCTTCTCCTCTCGGTTTGAGTCGAATTTGCATTTTTGACCCTGTAGGCTTGCTGTTGTAAACGCCCATGTCATGACATGAGAGGTCATGAGACGAGAGCCATGAGACGAGACTCCAGGCTGCAGCCATACCCGTCTTGTTGAATGTAGAGACCACTTCCTCTTCAATTTCACATTAAAACTCCACCAGCGGAAGTGACGATTGCAGGCAATTTAATGGGGAGAAGTAAACTGTCCCTTGATATACTTATCAGTGGCGTCATGCCCATTCCATCAATTCAGTTTTTGATATCTGGATTTTTTAAAATCTTTTTTAAGTTTATTGGACATAAACGCTGCTGTGCGTGTGTGAGTGGGCACGAGTGCCTGGCCGCTGTACTGACGGGTCAGGGACAGGTTAAGTCTGAGTCACAGCATCACTGCTGAAAATCGACAACAGAACAGCAGTCTGCTGCTTCAAAAGGAGATGTCCATGTGAGACCAAGAGTCTCTAATACCTGCTCAACAAAATCCGCTCATGTGGTGGAAAAACTCTGGGCTCTCTCACGTCTCTC
This sequence comes from Epinephelus fuscoguttatus, assembly GCF_011397635.1. Taxonomy (NCBI): domain Eukaryota; kingdom Metazoa; phylum Chordata; class Actinopteri; order Perciformes; family Serranidae; genus Epinephelus; species Epinephelus fuscoguttatus. Next base: position 3,298,562 of record NC_064770.1, on the reverse strand, counting down.
ATATCTCTCTCTCTCTCTCTCTCTCTCTCTCTCTCTCTCTCTCTCTCTCTTTCATGCTTCTTTTCTGTGCTCTGGGCATCCATTTTTGCTGTTTTTTAAAGCTCTCACCATGTAGTGATTCACTATATCTCTAGCTTGTTTTCTTACGGAGGAGAAAAGGGGAGCACACTATTTCCATGAAGGCATCACCTTTTGAAAAATGTAAGGTTGTTGCTTTATTATCGGCCGTTCTTGCCGCTGGCTTAACAGGTATTTTGCATTTAGATGTTCCCATACTATCAGTAGGCTGAGATCTCTGATTATCTGGTATCGCGAGACTAGGGATGACCTGGTGTGATTTTGGTATCTAAATTCCTTCTAGAACTGAAAAAAATAAATAAGGGAAAAGGGTTAAAAGGTAATCTAAAACTGCATTCCTATACTTTCCTGGCGAAACCTGGAAGAATCTTTATAATAACTAATGAACTAAATACCATATACATTATCAGAACAACAATCAACAAAATAAACAGTACATTTCTCACTAAAATGTCATTAAAATGCATTTTAATGTACAGTCTATCTTATAGCATTTTCCACTGAGAATGAAAGGAATGTCAGCCATATTGTTTGTTTTCACAGAGAGAAACTTGACAGTCATGTGACACTGATGCAGGCTGATATAAAAGAATAGGACTGAAAAATGTAAGCCCCTCATGATTTTAGAGGCCTTATTGTAAAATGAGAGCTAGGCAATA
>NC_064770.1:3260325-3295325 GCF_011397635.1 Epinephelus fuscoguttatus | reverse complement strand
CCTTCTTCCTGTCTCCTTCTCCCTGACTCCTTCTTCCTGTCTCCTTCTTCCTGACTCCTTCTTCCTGACTCCTTCTTCCTGTCTCCTTCTTCCTGACTCCTTCTTCCTGACTCCTTCTTCCTGACTTCTTCTTCCTGACTCCTTCTTCCTGTCTCCTTCTTCCTGACTCCTTCTTCCTGTCTCCTTCTCCCTGACTCCTTCTTCCTGTCTCCTTCTTCCTGACTCCTTCCTGTCTCCTTCTTCCTGACTCCTTCTTCCTGACTCCTTCTTCCTGTCTCCTTCTTCCTGACTCCTTCCTGTCTCCTTCTTCCTGACTCCTTCTTCCTGACTCCTTCTTCCTGACTCCTTCTCCCTGACTCCTTCTTCCTGACTCCTTCTTCCTGACTCCTTCTCCCTGACTCCTTCTTCCTGACTCCTTCTTCCTGACTCCTTCTTCCTGTCTTCAGGTACGTCCACAACCACAACACATACACCAACAATGAGAACTGTTCGTCCATGTCGTGGCAACGGCAGCACGAGCCGCGGACCTTTGGGGTTTACCTCAACAACACTGGATACAGGACAGGTACACACACACACACACACACACACTCAGAAGTTTTACCATTATTACTGTTTGATGACCTGTGTGTGTGTGTGTGTGTGTGTGTGTGTGTGTGTGTCTCCATCCAGCGTTCTTTGGGAAGTACCTGAACGAGTACAACGGCTCGTACGTCCCGGCCGGATGGAGGGAGTGGCTCGGTTTGGTGAAGAACAGCCGCTTCTACAACTACACACTGAGCCGCAACGGAGTGCGAGAGAAACACGGGGCGCAGTACCCACAGGTACACACACACACAATATGCACACACACACACACATATAAAACATGACTCAGCAGTAATCAGAGGACCTGCATCAGTGTGTATTGACTGAACCAACCTGATCAGTCTCAAGTAACCTGAAACATTTCTTGTTTGTTTTTCATGTTTTAACAAAATATTTTAATGTTAGAAAAAAGAAACTTGTTTATTCTTGTAATATTATTAATTGATATAACTTAGCATCAGCGTCACGATACGATACGATACGATACGATAGGATAGGATACGATAGGATACGATACGATACGATACGATAGGATACGATACGATACGATAGGATAGGATACGATAGGATACGATACGATAGGATAGGATACGATAGGATAGGATACGATAGGATACGATACGATACGATACGATACGATACGATAGGATATTTATACGATACGATACGATACGATAGGATCGATACGACATCCACTACGATACTGTGCTGTGTGTGTTTCCCTCCGTCCTGAACACTGATTGTGACCAAACCTCACACAAAATGATGAAGTGACAGTTTAAATTTCCTTTTTGTCTGTTTCATGTGAAGAACTGAATTCTCTTATTGTGAAACACTGTGTGTGTGTGTGTGTGTGTGTGTGTGTGTGTGGGTGTGTGTGTGTGTGTTACCAGGACTACCTGACCGACCTGATCACGGCCGAGTCCATTCGATACTTCCGCTCCTCAAAGAGAGTTTATCCTCACCGCCCGGTGATGATGGTGCTGAGCCACGCAGCGCCGCACGGACCTGAAGACTCGGGCGCCGCAGTACAGCACCGCCTTCCCCAACGCATCACAGCACATGTAAGCTCAAGACACACACACACACACACACACACACACACACACTGTGTCACTAGCTGTTCATACTTCACTTTTATATTCATTTCATCAGTCAGTGTTTAAATCTGTTGTGTTTATCACACACTTTTATTTCTGAGAGTTTAATGTGTGTTTCATGATGAGCTTTGTGAAGCTTCCTGTGGTGTGGCGGTCGGTTGTGTTTGTGTAGTGTAGTGTTGTGTAGTGTAGTGTTTGTGTAGTGTTGTGTAGTGTTGTGTTGTATAGTGTTGTGTTGTGTTGTGTTGTATAGTGTAGTGTTGTGTTCTGTTGTGTTGTGTTGTGTAGTGTAGTGTTGTGTTGTGTTGTATAGTGTTGTGTAGTGTTGTGTAGTGTAGTGTTTGTGTAGTGTTGTGTAGTGTTGTGTTGTATAGTGTAGTGTAGTGTTGTGTAGTGTAGTGTTTGTGTAGTGTTGTGTAGTGTTGTGTTGTGTTGTGTTGTATAGTGTAGTGTTGTGTTCTGTTGTGTTGTGTTGTGTAGTGTTGTGTTGTGTTGTGTAGTGTTGTATAGTGTAGTGTAGTGTTCTGTTGTGTTGTGTTGTGTTGTATAGTGTAGTGTTGTGTAGTGTTGTGTTCTGTTGTGTTGTGTTGTGTAGTGTTGTGTTGTGTTGTGTAGTGTTGTATAGTGTAGTGTAGTGTTGTGTTCTGTTGTGTTCTGTTGTGTTGTGTTGTGTTGTATAGTATAGTGTTGTGTAGTGTTGTGTTGTGTTGTGTAGTGTTGTATAGTGTAGTGTAGTGTTGTGTTGTGTTGTGTTGTGTTGTATAGTATAGTGTTGTGTAGTGTTGTGTTGTGTTGTGTAGTGTTGTATAGTGTAGTGTAGTGTTGTGTTCTGTTGTGATGTGTTGTGTTGTGTTGTGTTGTGTTGTATAGTATAGTGTTGTGTAGTGTTGTATAGTGTAGTGTTGTGTTGTGTTGTGTTGTGTAGTGTTGTGTTGTGTTGTGTTGTGTAGTGTTGTGTAGTGTAGTGTTGTGTTGTGACAGATCGATGCAACGTGCAGTTTAATAAAAGAAAGAATCAGCTCATCTTCAGGATGAAGAAGCTGCACATGAAACATCATTCTGTAAGAATCTAATCTGGATGAGACACTGCGTCTTTTCCCCAAACTAATAAAAGAGGAGCTCAGTAAATCAAACAGGAGGTGCAGTGCCATCACTCTGACTCCTCATGAAGAAGAATATTAATAATAATAAAGGTTCAGGTTCCTCTCACACAGCTGGCTCTTTATTAGCTACAGAAATACACTACAGGTGAACACATGAATTTCACTCTGTCAGATGGCGTTCACACTCCTCATTACAGTATTTAAATGACCTCCTCTCACATCTACATACACTGTGATGAACCTGATCACTGTCCTGTGTGTCTCCTCCCAGTACTCCCAGTTATAACTACGCTCCAAACCAGGACAAACACTGGATCATGCGTTACACTGGTCCCATGAAGCCCATCCACATGGAGTTCACCAACATGCTGCAGAGGAAACGCCTGCAGACGCTGCTGTCTGTGGATGACAGCGTGGAGAAGGTACAACACACACACACCTGATGATGATGATGATGATGATGATACTAAAATAACAAGAATATGGTTGTATTTATTTTACAGCAGAATTTTAGAAACATGCCCTCCAAATTGTGAGAACACACCTTATACACTCACCATGTTTTCTTTAAAAATCAGCACGACGACTCCATTTATCAGCCAGAAACTGTAAAAACAGAAATTATTGCTGTATTTTGAAATTTCCAACAGTCCTTGAATGGATCTTGTAGAAAGAGTATCAGGCACAGTGTTTCCTCAGGTCTGTTTGTAAACTTAAACCCAAAGTTAACTGTGAGTCCTTTAAAAAAAAAACCTACACTATATCTAAAAGGTGTCTCCTGTCTATCTGTCTGTCTGTCTGTCTGTCTGTCAGCTATACAACATGCTGGTGGAGACCGGAGAGCTGGAGAACACCTACATCATCTACACATCTGATCATGGTTACCACATCGGACAGTTTGGCCTCGTCAAAGGTAAAAAATAAATTCTGATGTATGAAAAGACCTGGGTACAGTGGTACAGTGACACAGTGGCACAGTGATACCGTGTCACAGTGGTACAGTGACACAGTGGCACAGTGATACAGTGTCACAGTGGTACAGTGGAACAATGGCACAGTGGAACAATGGCACAGTGATACAGTGGCACAGTGACACAGTGGTACAGCTGCATAGTGTCACAGTGTCGCATTGGTACAGTGGTGCAGTGCCACAGTGACACAGTGACACAGTGGTACAGTGTCACAGTGGTACAGTGGTACAGTGTCACAGTGGTACAGCTGCATAGTGTCACAGTGTCACAGTGGCACAGTGACACAGTGGTACAGTGTCACAGTGGTACAGCTGCATAGTGTCACAGTGTCGCATTGGTACAGTGGTGCAGTGTCACAGTGGCACAGTGGTACAGTGTCACAGTGATACAGTGTCACAGTGGTACAGCTGCATAGTGTCACAGTGTCGCATTGGTACAGTGGTGCAGTGGCACAGTGTCACAGTGGCACAGTGTCACATTGGTACAGTGGTGCAGTGTCACAGCGGCACAGTGTTACAGTGTCACAGTGGTACAGTGGTACAGCAGTACAGTGACACAGTAGTACAGTGTCACAGTGGTACAGTGACACAGTGGTACAGTGACACATTGGTACAGTGTCACAGTGGTACAGTGACACATTGGTACAGCGGTACAGTGACACAGTGGTACAGTGTCACAGTGACACAGTGGTACAGTGTCACAGTGACACAGTGGTACAGTGTCACAGTGGTACAGTTGCATAGTGTCACAGTGTCACATTGGTACAGTGGTGCAATGTCACAGTGGCACAGTGACACAGTGGTACAGTGTCACATTGGTACAGTGGCACAGTGTCACATTGGTACAGTGGTGCAGTGTCACAGCGGCACAGTGGTACAGTGTCACAGTGTTACAGTGACACATTGGTACAGTGTCACAGTGGTACAGTGTCACAGTGACACATTGGTACAGTGACACATTGGTACAGTGGTACAGCAGTACAGTTACACAGTAGTACAGTGTCACAGTGGTACAGTGTCACAGTGTCACATTGGTACAGTGGTGCAGTGTCACAGCGGCACAGTGGTACAGTGACACAGTGGTACAGTGGTACCGTGTCACAGCGGTACAGTGACACAGTGGTACAGTAACACATTAGTACAGTGTCACAGTGGTACAGTGATACAGTGTCACAGCGGTACAGTACCACAGCGGTACAGTGTCACAGTGGTACAGTGGTACAGTGGTACAGCGGTACAGTACCACAGTGGTACAGTGGTACAGTGACACATTAGTACAGTGACACAGTGATACAATATTACAGTGGTACAGTGTCACAGTGGTACAGTATCACAATGGTACAGTGTCACAGTGGTACAGCGATACAGTGGTGCAGTGACACAGTGATACAGTGACACACTGGTACAGTGTCACAGTGGTACAGTGACACAGTGGTACAATGTTACAGTGGTACAGTGGTGCAGTGACACAGTGATACAGTGACACACTGGTACAGTGTCACAGTGGTACAGTGACACAGTGGTACAATGTTACAGTGGTACAGTGGTGCAGTGACACAGTGGTACAATGTTACAGTGGTACAGTGGTGCAGTGACACAGTGGTACAATGTTACAGTGGTACAGTGGTGCAGTGACACAGTGATACAGTGATACAGCGGTACAGTGACACAGTGGTACAATGTTACAGTGGTACAGCGGTACAGTGACACAGTGGTACAGTGATAGTGTTACAGTGGTACAATGTCACAGTGGTACAGTGGTACAGTGACACAGTGGCACAGCTCAGGACACTTCCTGTCAGTTTTAATGTCACATGTGGTTATGAGGTGTTTTTTTTCCAGATGGAAGCATTCATCATACATGATGTGTTCAAGGACCGTCAGGAATTTGAAAATCCAATAATAATTTACATTTTTACAGTGTGTGGCTGTGAGACATTGTGTCATTGTTGCCAAAATGACCAAAATTAAATTGTCAATATTTGGAAAACACGTTACAGTGGTACAGTGACACAGTGATACAGTGGTACAGTGACACGGTGATACAGTGGTACAGTGACACAGTGACACAGTGGTACAGTGATACAGTGGTACAGTGACACAGCGGTACAGTGACACAGTGGTACAGTGGTACAGTGACACAGTGGTACAGTGGTACAGTGACACAGCGGTACAGTGACACAGTGACACAGTGGTACAGTGGTACAGTGACACAGCGGTACAGTGGTACAGTGACACAGTGGTACAGTGGTACAGTGACACAGCGGTACAGTGACACAGTGACACAGTGGTACAGTGGTACAGTGACACAGTGGTACAGTGGTACAGTGACACAGCGGTACAGTGACACAGTGATACAGTGGTACAGTGACACAGCGGTACAGTGACACAGTGGTACAGTGACACAGTGACACAGTGGTACAGTGGTACAGTGACACAGTGATACAGTGTTACAGTGATACAATGTCACAGTGGTACAGCGGTACAGTGACACAGTGGTACAATGTTACAGTGGTACATTGTCACAGTGGTACAGCGGTACAGTGACACAGTGATACAGTGTTACAGTGGTACAATGTCACAGTGGTACAGCGGTAAAGTGACACAGTGGCACAGTTCAGGACACTTCCTGTGGACGTGATCTGAACAGGAAGTCTGACAGCTCCTCCCTAAGGACACGCTCAGGTCACCTGACGCTTTAAACAACTGAAAAGCCTTTCGGTCTTTTACTGAGAGATTTTCAGCGTTGTGGCCTGAGAGTTAAATATGTAAAGTGGACTGATTTTGGTTTAGTGTCACAGCGTCGTGTCCGAGTCAAGTCTGGAGCAGGTCGTTACTCATCTGTTGGACTGATTCTGTCCTTCTGATGAAGTCAGCGAGGACAGAGGAGGAAAACGTCCTGTGAATCAGAGTCAGTGAGACAGTGACAGATCTGAAGGCACTAACGTTCACCTTCATGATGGTGATGCATTTATGGTTGAACGTCTCCTCACAGAACGGTCTGTATGATATCCTGTGAATCAGATGAGTTACTGAGGTCAGGTGTAGGAACAGACACATGGTGAAGAGGAACCTTAAAGCGACTCAGAGTTCACACACCTGTCTCCAGGTGAAAGTCCTGTGTTGTGTGACCACCTCAGTCTGTCTCCTCTCTGCACCGCTCACTGTTGCTTCCTTTTGTTTCTCCAATCAGCGTATTGGTCACATGATGCACAAATGTTGGTGCGTTAGTTTTTGTAGGAACACGTACGAATAGTTTCTGAGAACAGTCTCAACTGTGTGTGTGTGTGTGTGTGTGTGTGTGTGCAGGTAAATCCATGCCGTATGAGTTTGACATCCGAGTCCCGTTCTTCATCAGAGGACCCAACGTGGAGCAAGGCAGCATGTAAACACACACACACACACACACACACACACACACACACACACACACACACACACACACACACACACACACACACACACACACACACACACACACACACACACACACACACACACACACACACACACACATACACACATACACTGATGCTGCAGTGTGCCCATAAACAATAATGGCCACTGCCATTTCTGCCAGTGACACTAGAGGTCACTGACAAAGGGCCGGTATTTGATGACTTCAGATTGAGACCAGGCTGTACGAACCTTTCTTTTAATTTCTGACGGTCCTTGAATACAAAATGTGTGACAAACACTTCCATCAGAAAAAAACACCATAACTTCATCTGATGTTAAAACAGTGATATTTCAGTGAAATCACTTTAGTCTACATCTTGTTTAAATTGCTCCAAAAATAAAGTGTTTGTAGGACGAGAGTGAAAAACTTTTGACTTTCAAACATCAAACATCATCATCTGAAAGATACACAACAGTCCCTGAGCACAGTCACTGTAACGCCTCTGTAAAGGGACAGTCCGCCTGTCTGTCTGTCTGTCTGTCTGTCTGTCTCTGTGTCTGTTCGCGGCTTTAACGCAGCGCGAAGATTCAAATATCTAAAAATAAAACTGAGTCTGTGGATCAGAGAAACACTGGAATAAAATATGTGACACACTTTTTAGTCCGTGTGTGTGTGTGTGTGTGTGTGTGTGTGTGTGTCCTGCTAAAGTAGATTACAGAGGCGAGCTGTTCCACGAGGTGATCATGAGTTCAGAGCTGCACACACACGTTATCACATTATTAAACACCATCATATCAATTGAAATCAGACTTTAACAGGAACCGTGAAGCTGAGATCCGGATGTTGAAAAAAGTCTCAGTTTTTCACTCGTCGTACAAACACTTTATTTTTGGACAAATTTTAAATGAGATGTAGAATAAAGTGACGTTGATGAAATGTCAGTTTTAATGTCACAAGTGGTTATGAGGTGTTTTTTTTCCAGATGGAAGCATTCATCATACATGATGTGTTCAAGGACCGTCAGGAATTTGAAAATCCAATAATAATTTACATTTTTACAATGTGTGGCTGTGAGACATTGTGTCATTGTTGCCAAAATGACCAAAATTAAATTGTCAATATTTGGAAAACACGCTTTCTTTAAAAGTTGGCAGTGAAATAAACCAAAATACCTTTATATCTGTAAGCCCCCGCCTCAGCCACAATAAAAAACAGAAGCCCCTCCCCAGTGCTTAAAAAATTATTTGACATGTCTCCTCCCTTTTGCACCCCCCCCCCCCCATCATAAATAACAACCCGTCCCTTTATGTTATATCATGTTTATGTTATGAATGAGTGTGTGTGTGTGTGTGTGTGTGTGTGTGTGTGTGTGTCAGTAACCATCACATGGTCCTGAACATCGATCTGGCTCCGACCATTCTGGACATCGCCGGCCTCGACACTCCGCCAGACATGGACGGGAAGTCGATCCTGTCTCTGCTGGACACCGACAAACCTGCCAACAGGTACACACACACACACACACACACACACACACACACACACACACACACACACACACACACACATACGGACATACATTCTCAGTGCTTTTATTTGAGTGCTGATCAAAGTAAATCAGAAGGTTCCTGTTTCAGCACATGTGAGAAAAAGACTGATTGAAGGCAGCTTCATGTGGCATCACTGCAGTGACAGATAGAGGTCAGAGGTCAGAGCAGAGAGTCACTGAAGCAAACACCTGAGTGCTCGTCCATCACACACAGTGATCAGACACCACCTGCCGTCTGCTTCACCTGAAGAGATTTAGATTTTCATTAATATCAGTAATGATCAAAGTATCAACGAAGGAAAACATAAAGGTCAGGAGGTCGACGCAAACACATAGACACAAACACACCGACACAAACACACCGACACAAACACAAACAGAGGATGTGACTAACCCATGTCTAACACGAATTCTATATTTCTCTTATGAAAACAGAATATTTGTGTCCTGCCGCCACAAAAACTCACTGCAGCACCAGCTGTGGATTAATCCACCAATGAAAATAACCCCCCCCCCCCAAAAAAAAGTTTTTGCAGCTTGTGGCCACAGCACCCTTCAGCTTCATGTCCGACTCTAAACTTCCCGCAGGATGTTGCATCACAGCCTGATGGTGTTTCCAGGAAGACGATGATGAGGTCAGAGATGAAGACCTTCACTTCCTGTGACATCTGAACAAACTTTCTGATTCTGTGGAGTCAGAACACAGATCCCACCATGTTCCAACTTCTCTTTATTCCTCTTTAAAACACGTCCTGATCTCTCTGAGCTTTAACTGTGTTGATTTAAAACAGGAGCTGTGAGCTGCCAGGTGTCTTTAGACCCAAATATACTTTTACTCATCACACACTCGGCTGTGTGGTGCTCTGAAGTCTGAGTCAGTGCGTCCCCTGAACCCCGGCTGTTTGAATCTGCTCTATACGTTCTCATGAGCACAGCATCTGTTCCCTTTTTCATCCTGGTCCTGTGTGAAGTACAGAGGAGTCCATCCCGGTGGGGACAGAGACAGAGACAGACACAGAGACAGCAGCTGAGAGGCTGATAGCTCTGAGCCAGAGTTGATTTTAAATACAAAACCCAAAACCAGTGAAGTTGTACGTTGTGTAAACTGTAAATAAAAACAGAATACAATGATTTGCAAATCCTTTTCAACCTATATTCAATTGAATACACTGCAAAGACAAGTTACTTAATGTTCGAACAGGTAAACTTTGTAATTTTTTGCAAATATTAGCTCATTTGGAATTTGATGCCTGCAACATGTTTCAAAAACGCTGGCACAAGTGGCAAAAAAGACTGAGAAAGTTGAGGAATGCTCATCAAACACTTATTGGTGAACGGGCTAATTGGGAACAGGTGGGTGCCATGATTGGGTATAAAAGCAGCTTCCCTGAAATGCTCAGTCATTCACAAACAAGGATGGGGCGAGGGTCACCACTTAGTGAACAAATGCGTGAGCTGATTGTCGAACAGTTTAAGAACAACATTCCTCAACGAGCTATTGCAAGAAATTTAGGGATTTCATCATCTACGGTCCGTAATATCGTCAAAAGGTTCAGAGAATCTGGAGAAATCACTGCACGTAGACAAGGCCAACATTGAATGCCCGTGACCGTCGTTCCCTCCGGCGGTCCTGCATCCAAAACCGACATCAGGGGGTCAGGGACATCACCACATGGGCTCAGGAACACGTCAGAACACCCCGGTCAGGAACTACAGTTCGTCGCGACATCTGCAAGTGCAAGTTAAAACTCTACAATGCAAAGCCATTTATCAACAGCACCCAGAAACGCCGCCGGCTTCGCTGGGCCCGAGTTCATCTAAGATGGACTGATGCAAAGTGGAAAAGTGTTCTGTGGTCTGACGAGTCCACATTTCAAATTGTTTTTGGAAATTGTGGACGTCGTGTCCTCTGGACCAAAGAGGAAAAGAACCATCCAGACTGTTATAGGCGCAAAGTTCAAAAGCCAGCATTTGTGATGGTATGGGGGTGTATTAGTGCCCAAGGCATGGGCAACTTACACATATGTGAAGGCACCATTAATGCTGAAAGGTACATACAGGTTTTGGAGCAACATATGTTGCCATCCAAGCAACGTCTTTTTCATGGACGCCCCTGCTTATTTCAGCAAGACAATGCCAAGCCACATTCTGCACGTGTTACAACAGCATGGCTCCATAGTAAAAGAGTGCGGGTACTAGACTGGCCTGCCTGTAGTCCAGACCTGTCTCCCATTGAAAATGTGTGGCGCATTATGAAGTGTAACATACGACAACGGAGACCCCGGACTGTTGAACAACTTAAGCTGTACATCAAGCAAGAATGGGAAAGAGTTCCACCTGAAAAGCTTCAAAAATTGGTCTCCTCAGTTCCCAAACGTTTACTGAGTGTCGTTAAAAGGAAAGGCGATGTAACACAGTGGTAAAAAGGCCACTGTGCCAACTTTTTTGCAATGTGTTGCTGCCTTTAAATTCTAAGTTAATGATTATTTGCAAAAAAAGAAAATAAAGTTTCTCAGTTTGAACATTAAACATCTTGTCTTTGCAGTGTATTCAATTGAATATAAGTTGAAAAGGATTTGCAAATCATTGTATTCTGTTTTCATCTATGATTTACATAACGTCCAACTTCACTGGTTTTGGGTTTTGTAAGAAGCAGGAACTATAAAGGAGTGAGGATCTGATCTGGACCGCAGAGTTCAGGACAGTCTGTCAAACCAGGACACAAGTTCACGTGTGTCCAACATGATGCGTCTTTAAACTGTCTCTGAAGGAACTCTCACAAACTGTTTCTATCTCATAGAAGAACACTGATGTTCAGACTGTTGGTCGGTGTCACAGAGTTTTCTCTCTCTGCTGTGTGACGGCTCTGAAATGTGTTAAAGATTCACATCAGCCTTTGACCCGAAGTCCAATAGCATTAAATGTGTAAGAGAAGAAGAAGCCGGTAACAACATGGAGAAATCTACATCCAGAGCCGTGACTTTTTGGACGGACCAAATGTACAGAGCTGTAAAGTTGTCCACCATGGTAGCAGTTAGCTGCTAGCTAACCGTAGCTAACTTGTTTGTCCATTGTTTGGTCTGTGACGTAATAGGTCAACAGGAAAAAGGTCCAATACTAACAAGATGAAAGGGGCATATCTCCACCTATCGTGAGTCGCACATACTTGGCTCAATAAATGGATTCCCCTCCCGTGCTTGTATACTGGGACAAGGACAGTAGGCCAGTTAGATGTCCTCGTCCGGTTGGGACTGGAGCTCCACTTCACTGAGTGGGTCAAACTACAGTCAGGAACTTTCTGTTGTAAGAACACCTGCACAAAACTGTCATAAACCCTCTGTTCTGATGGAACATTTCCAGCAGTGCTGAAATACGTTAAACTTTAAACACTGTGCTAACGGAGCTGTAAAGACACCAACAAACACACAGGTACACTTTAACAGCAGCTGCTGCAGCAGTGTTTCACTCTGAAGGATCCTCCGTCTTGTCTGCAGCTCACAGTTCGCTCAGGTCTGAATAATGCTGCCTGGCTCAGAAACACTGAGCTGAAGACCAGACACTGTAGAGAGGAAACAACTGAAACAAACTGAGGCTCAGGTTCTTACTTTCGACCACCTCAGTGGTGTTAAAGACGGAGTGCGAGGTGTCACAACGTCACTTTTCACACCTATATTCATCTCTCCCAGTGTGAGGACTGAACTGGTGACCACTGCAGTTTACTTCAGGTGTCCATGATCGACACTGAGGTGCCAGGAAACCAACCTGAGAGCAGATGACAGTCTTTGAAACAGACTCAGAGCTCTGTCTGGGGAGAAGCTGCATCACGTTATATTTCAAATAAGTATATTTTCAGTTTTGGGACGACTTGATAAAATATGTGAACCTGTGTTTGATAGACAAAGTCTCCATGACTCCACCTGGAGCTGAAATCAGCAGAGAAACAAACACAAATCGTCACTACAGGGTCCAGAGGAGGAGATTTTACTCTTCTGTTGCAGAGACGTGTTTTTAGTCAGTCTGGTCTGTCAGAGGTTCATGTTCACTCAACACTCACAGATCTGTCAGTGATCATTAACACAGGCCCATGGAAACACTGACCTCTGCTGCTGCTTCTCATTAAATGTCCTGATCCCATATACACAGTCACCGGCCACTTTATTAAGTGCACCTGTTCAAACAGATAATCAGCCAATCACATGGCTGCGTTCAAACGGAGCATCAGAATGATGAAGAAAGGTGACTGAAGTGACTTTGAACGTGGCATGGTTGTTGGTGCCAGACGGGCTGGTCTGAGTATTTACTGGGATTTTCAGCACAACCATCTCTAGGGTTTACAGAGGATGGTCCCAAAAAGAGAAAATATCCAGTGAGCCAAAATGCCTTGTTGATGCCAGAGGTCAGAGGAGAATGGCCAGACTGGTTCAAGATGATAGAAAGGCAACAGGAAGTCAAATAAGCACTGGTTCCAATCAAGGTGTGCAGAAGAGCATCTCTGAAGCAACAACACCTTGTCCAACCTTGAAGCAGATGGGCTACAGCAGCAGAAGACCACACCAGGTGCCACTCCTGTCAGCTAACAACAGGAAACTGAGGCTACAATTCACACGGGTTTTCTCACCAAAACTGGACAATAGAAGATTGGAAAAACCACATTCAGATGGAAGCATGGATCCATCCTGCCTTGTATCAACGCTTCAGGCTGCTGCTGCTGCTGCTGGTGGTGTAATGGTGTGGGGGAGATTTTCTTAGTACCAACTGAGCATGGTTTAAACACCACAGCCTACCTGAGTATTGTTGCTGAGCGTGTCCATCCCTTTATGACCACAGTGTACCCATCTTCTGATGGCTACTTCCAGCAGGATAACGCACCATGTCACAAAGCTCACATCATCTCAAACATGACAATGAGTTCACTGTACTCCAATGGCCTCCACAGTCACCAGATCTCAGTCCAATAGAGCACCTTTGGGATGTGCTGGAACGGGAGATTCTCATCATGGATCAACTGTGTGATGTCATCATGTCAATATGGACCAACATCTCTGAGGAATGTTTTCAGCACCTTGTTGAGTCTATGACACCAAGAATTATAAAGGGGGTCCAACCTGGTACCTGCAAGGTGTACCTAATAAAGTGGACACTGAGTGTGAGTCACAACTGCCATCAGAGATTTTTAAACTGTATGTCCTGTTTTTGTGCTGTGTTGTATTTTGGGTAGTGTAGTGTAACGTCCTGTTGACGGACCAGAGATGAAAAACAGCCTCCTGACTAATTCTGGCCTTTTTATACTAACCTGTGTAATTATTAAATTGTTGTGTCACTTCTAAAGAAATTAAACTTTGATGTGTGTGTGTGTGTGTGTGTGTGTGTGTGTGTGTGTGTGTGTGTGTGTGTGTGGGTGTGTGTGTGTATTTTTTCAATCTTTCAGTGTTTCCTGAACTGGAAAAAGTCCTGTAGTTGTTTCCACTCTGGTTCTTCTTTTAACTGCGGCAGGAAAAATCCAAATATTATTCCTGAAAGTCAAAGTTACAAACATCCCAGAATAGAAAGCAGATGGAGGCAGAGTGTGTTATGAATATAATATCATTTTACATGTGGTGCTGAGAGGAGCTGAAACCACAGCCTGAATTTTTTATCCAACTCTGGTTGAACAGTGATTTTACATCAGCATTCAGCAGCTCTGAGCCTGAGTCACCAAACAACAACTTCCTGTCGAGTTTCAGGAGTTAAAGCATTAAAAAGGTAGAAATAAAAAGAGGAGGGATGAAGGTGGAGGTGATGACTCTCTTATTAATAATGAATTCATGAGAATGAATGATGATCACATTTCCTCTGCTGTTTTCAGGTTCCAGCTGAACAGGAAGCCGAAGGTGTGGAGAGACTCCTTCCTGGTGGAGAGAGGGTAAACACATGACATCACTATGACACAGTTTATTTACACCTGAATTTACCTGTTAACAGAGCGTTATGACATCACAGCAGATCTGATTTTATTACACGCCGTGTTAACAGGAAGCTCCTGCACCAGCGTGTGGAGGGAAAGGAAGTGTCGCAGGAGGAGAACTTCCTGCCCAAACACCAACGAGTAAAAGACCTGTGTCAGAGAGCCGAGTACCAGACGCCCTGTCAACAGACCGGACAGGTACAGAAACACCTGGAGTCTCAGACCACAGTTATCTGTCCTACTCCTGAAACACATACTGTACTCTCATCACTTTACTCCCATCACAGTGTTTTACTCCCCATCAGTGTTTTACTCCCATCACAGTGTTTTACTCCCATCACAGTGTTTTACTCCCCATCACAGTGTTTTACTCCCATCACAGTGTTTTACTCCCATCACAGTGTTTTACTCCCCATCAGTGTTTTACTCCCATCACAGTGTTTTACTCCCCATCACAGTGTTTTACTCCCATCACAGTGTTTTACTTCCCATCAGTGTTTTACTCCCATCACAGTGTTTTACTCCCCATCAGTGTTTTACTCCCCATCACAGTGTTTTACTCCCCATCAGTGTTTTACTCCCCATCACAGTGTTTTACTCCCCATCACAGTGTTTCACTCCCATCACAGTGTTTCACTCCCCATCACAGTGTTTCACTCCCATCACAGTGTTTCACTCCCCATCACAGTGTTTTACTCCCATCACAGTGTTTCACTCCCCATCAGTGTTTTACTCCCCATCAGTGTTTTACTCCCATCACAGTGTTTTACTCCCATCACAGTGTTTTACTCCCATCACAGTGTTTTACTCCCCATCAGTGTTTTACTCCCCATCACAGTGTTTTACTCCCCATCAGTGTTTTACTCCCCATCACAGTGTTTTACTCCCCATCAGTGTTTTACTCCCCATCAGTGTTTCACTCCCCATCACAGTGTTTTACTCCCATCACAGTGTTTTACTCCCCATCAGTGTTTTACTCCCCATCACAGTGTTTTACTCCCATCACAGTGTTTTACTCCCCATCACAGTGTTTTACTCCCATCACAGTGTTTTACTCCCCATCAGTGTTTTACTCCCCATCACAGTGTTTTACTCCCATCACAGTGTTTTACTCCCCATCACAGTGTTTTACTCCCATCACAGTGCTTTACTCCCATCACAGTGTTTTACTCCCCATCAGTGTTTTACTCCCATCACAGTGTTTTACTCCCATCACAGTGTTGTACTCCCATCACAGTGTTTCACTCCCATCACAGTGTTTTACTCTGTATCACAGTGTTTTACTCCCCATCACAGTGTTTTACTCCCTATCACAGTGTTTTACTCCCATCACAGTGTTTTACTCCCTATCACAGTGTTTTACTCCCATCACAGTGTTTTACTCCCCATCACAGTGTTTTACTCCGTATCACAGTGTTTTACTCCCCATCACAGTGTTTTACTCCCATCACAGTGTTTTACTCCCATCACAGTGTTTTACTCCCCATCACAGTGTTTTACTCCCATCACAGTGTTTTACTCCCCATCACAGTGTTTTACTCCCATCACAGTGTTTTACTCCCATCACAGTGTTTTACTCCCCATCACAGTGTTTCCTTCTAATCCCAATCACATTACTTTACTTCTGATCCTGCTCCTTTACTCCCAGTCTTATTACTTTGCTCCCAATCCAGGTGCTTTACTTCTGATCCTAAACCTTACAATCCCATTACTTTATTCCTGATCTTATTAATTTACTCCTTGTCCTAATCCTTCTTCACTTCTGATCTTCTTAGTTTACTCCCATCCTCATTGTATTCTTCTCAGTTCTGTCACTTTACTACAGATTGTGTTACTGTACATCTGGTCCCTTGACTTTATTCACCCCTTTCTTCACTCATGTTGCTCCTGATCCTGATCCTTTCCTCCTCTGCTACACCTGCTGACCCTATCATTCAGTCGTGTTACTTTGGGTCACTTTATGTCTGATCCAGCTGATCTGATCGAACTCCGATAATTATTGATACTTCAGATTAAATTCCTGCTCTCTGTTCAGATGTTAAACATGAGCACATTTTCCTTCCCAGAATGATCTAGAGCTTTTGTGGAATCAGACCAGTCCTGAGAACAGAATAAGTGCAGATGAAACAGTGATGGTTCCTGTTACTATAACAAAAAGAGATAGTTGAAAGAAAGCAGAGTAGAACAGAGAGAGATTCTGTCTCAGAGATGAAAACCAGATGTCGTCTCTACAAAGCTGACAGATACAATAACGGCAGTAATGACTTGCAGCAACACAACACAAAGGACCCAAAGCTGCCGGAATCAAAGAGACGACGTGAAGAGAATCAAGATGGAAACTTTTAGAGAGCCATGTCGCTGTGTGTGTTTGTGCGTGTGTTCACGCTTGTTTGAAGTTAATTACACTTGTCGAAAAATCCCTTTAGCCAGTTGATTAGTCTCTTAGCAACAGTGTCTGCCGGCTGCTGGATGGCTCCGATAAACAGCCTGAGAAGACTCACAGTGTGTGTGTGATTAACAACTCAGGCATTTGTCACTCTGTAATAACGAAGTGCGAACGTAGGAACGTGTTCAGCTCCTGATAATCAACTGCTGCACAGTCACAACACAAACTGATGCTCAGAGCAGAGTCCGACCTGCTGGTCATCTGCAGGTGTCAGTCATGGTGGAGGGCTGATGCTCCTCTCTTTACAGGCTGCGTTCAGTTCATCCCACAGGTGCTCAAGAACGAGACACTTCAAGTCATGAATTAATCCAACTTTGTTAAGTTTAACTGAACTTTGACATCAGGAGGTTCTCTGATGTTCAGCCAGGTGAAGAGAGGTGAGCAGGATCCACCTGTCTGCAGGACATATTGATTGTTTCTATCCTTGTTTGTCTTAATAAGTCTTAATAACAGGTTGGATAATAGTAGGGCTGAGAATCACCAGAGGACCCATGATATGATATTATTGTGATAAAATATATCACAATTTATGACCTTTTTACCCCAAAGGAAAACTGAGTCAGCCTCAGTTTGACCTCCTCAGATCATAGACGTCAGAACTAGGGGTGCTCCCATGCGCACCCCCTCCCATCCGCACCCCCACACCCCAGCCTCCCTACCCACTGCATTACACTTTAAAAAAATAAAGAATCTGAATTTAAACTCAATTTGTCTGACTTACATTTATCTCTTTCATATCATTAAGGCATAGATCTATGCTTTTGATGTGATATGCAACCTGCCTGACTACATACAGTAGCCTTGGCATCCAGGATGTTGTGTCCATCCTGCAAACCTTGCAGCCCCAAGTCCGCTCCATGCTGTCGGAGATGGAGAAGCTCATTAAGCTGTCTGGCCCTGCCCATATCTGTTGCATCCGAGCGCTCTTTCTGAGGCCTGTGCAGGCTGAAAACCTGACTGCACAACACCATGACGCAGGAGAGACTAACACATTTGGCCATTATGAACACTCACAGTGACCTTATGGATGAAAGCGATGTCTCGACCCTCCTTAAAATCTTCATCAGTAGGTCAACTGAGAGAAGGTCCACTCTTGAAATGCATGAAAGCCCTGAGTCAGGAGCACAGACTTTTCTTTTTTTTCATTCAAGGTTACAAAAAATGCTGTTATGTTCCTTAAATGGCTTGATTTAGTTATCAAAGTTTCATTTTCTTAACAATAAAGATGCTGGGTTCATCCATTCTAGTTCTCTTATAACTGCATGTTATTATAAAATAACTTCAAATCAAATCCTTAATCATTGATAAGTGTGTGTGCTTCTCCCGCCCCTCCCAACAAAAATCCCGCTCCCTCTCAGAAAATAGTTCCGACGTCCATGCCTCAAATAAAGTTTTCAGTCTGTTCATCTTTAATCATTTGTATTGCAGCAGAGTGTGACACAGAGCAGACAGACTGAGCAATAGCGTCGTAACCCCTGCAGATCCTGACAGACTGAACTGTGGGCAGATTTAACGTCCTCTCAGAGGACAGATTAAGACCTGAGAAAAACACGTCACATGCAGGTATCCTGCTAACTGAATGACAACACCCATGTTAGAAGTGTCATCTGCTAGAGGAGGTCTGCAGTGGGGGTGGAGTCACATACCTGTGTTCACATGTTTTTAGCATGCAACAAAAGCCTTGGCTTCAGCAGCACTGTATGGATGCTAGGGATGGGTCACGATTTTCGAATTTCGAATAGTCATTTTATTTTTGAAAAATCAATTTTTTAATGCGGCTATTACTATTCGCCGTCTTATTTCCCCCTTTATTTGACATGCAATTCAGATTATTCGAAAAATTGTCGAATAGTTGCCACAGTTTTCGAATAGTGTTTTTGCTTGCGCTGCCCATCCCTAATGGACACAGATCTTTCACAGGACGTAGGTGATGGACTGTGTTGTTTTCTGATGGTAGCTGTGTTGAGCTCAGTGTGTCCAGTGTTGGGTGATTTTTAGCGTTAGCTTGGCCATCAGCGGCTAACGCTATCTCTGGATGGTGGCCTGTGAGGTCAGCCCTCATGTTCGTGTTTTATTCTTAAATGACACAGCTGTAAATCACATGTGTCATGTCCAAGTCCTCCGTCTATGGTAAAACATCCAAAATAAGTCCAGATGTTTGATTTAAACACTGGCACATTTCTTATTTCTCTCTCTGGTGCCTCCATCTTTGTTCTGATGAACTTCTGACTGAGACCTCTGCTGACCTCACCAGGAAACAAACCTCCAAATAAAACCAACTAATTCTATTATTCTAGGATCAAAAGTTGGATTAAAATGTGGATTTGCAAAAATGAATAATGTTTATAATGTGTCGATACAATATCATCACGCTAAATGTCACCATACTGTGCTGCATCCATTTTTCCCTCAAACCTCGATATCAGCTGCCACAGTTTATAGCCACATAGAATGACCACAGTGTTTTCTGTCCCGTCCACAGCGCACCAGTTAAACTCACTCACACTGCAGTTTAGTTTCTGTAAAAAGAATCAGGTCAGATTTATTATTATCTGATAAAAAATCAATCAAATGGAGCTCAGCGTCTGATCAGTCCTGAAGTCATCGTTTCATCAGTGGCTCATCCATCAGCTGACTGTTATACTGTTACACAGATCTGACGCTACATTTAATATGTGTGTATGTGTCTGTGTGTTTGTGTGTAGAAGTGGCAGTGTGTGGAGGACGCCACGGGTAAACTCCGCCTCTTCAAATGTAAAAACGAAGGGGGAGGGGCTAAGAACTTCCAGAGGGGCATGGCCAGTCGTCAGCGTCCACTCAGCATTAAGTCTCAGCTGTACCACCGCAACCCTGATGCCTGTGACTGCAGCCTGCGTGACATCCGACCTCTGAGCCCGCGGCCTTCCACGATGAGACCGTTCAACAAGAAACCTTTCTTCTCCAAAAAGAGTGAGTGCTGATGGTTCAGTCCAGCAGGGGGCAGCAGAGACTGTTAAATGCACCTGCTGCTAACTGTCATCACAGCAGCCATTTCTAGTTTCAGACCTACACAGTCATTTTCACAGCACAGAAAGTTTAGCTCTCTTTCCTCTGTCAAGTTCATCACTACAGGTCTTAGCTTGAATATTTGCTGCAGTGACATCACCGCGCTGACCGCTGCACTCTCAGCAGAAAACCGCTCACTGCTCCAATCTGCAGAGTCCTCCAAGTAAAAAGCATCAGGTGCAGACACACCTGGCTTTTAAAGGAAATGGAAGACAACACACACCCTTTGCCTCGTGCTCCTGACTCTGTGCCCAGATTATGCACCATGTAACTGGCAAAGGAGGAGGTGGACACGCCCCAAATGCACTTGTGCCATGAGATACAGAGCACTCCAGGAATGATGTTTTTCTGTAGTCCGACCCTGAGGTTAGCGTCGCCCTGGTTCCCTCATCAAACGGCCAACAGGATGTCTCTTTTAGATTTTGGATCATTGCAGCAAATAAACAAACGTTTGCTTTCAGGTAAAAAGTAAACAGCTAATGTTAGGCTGTAAGCAAACTACACCACGGTCACATGACTTAACGTCACCACCACAGCGAGGCTGTGATGTCGTGTTGGGCTTGATGGCGATATGTAGTCTCATCCTCTCAGAAACCGACAGTGGAGTATTTACTGACGGAGAGCGGATGGTGAAAGTCACCAGGGAACAGGAAGTGCTAACATACTAACATGCTAACTCATTAGGACTCTATAGATCATGTTGGTGAAGATTCGCTAAAGGTCACGCTGAAGTGTTTTGAGGTCGTTTCACCTCTGATCCAGGAAGCATCTTCAGTTCAGTTAAAACCAACCCAGAACTGACGAAGCTTCCTGGATCAGAGGTGAAACCACTTCAAGACACTCGAGCATGTCCAGTTAACTGCGATACAGCACTTAGGATCACTTTATAGACGATTTAAAAACGTTCCTGAGGCTGCAGCTAATCATTATTTTCTTTATCCAATAATCTGCCCATTATTTTCATAATTAACTGATTAATTGTTATGAAAATAAAAAGGTTCAGAATATCATGAAACTGTCCCACAGAGCTCATGGTGATGTTCCTGCGATGGTCTGTTTTATCTGACCAACGGTCCAAAAATCCAAAATCTGCTTATTATCATCTTATTATCATATGACAAATAAAAGAATCAAACTCTCACTTGATGAAACCATCAAGTGTTTTTGATTTTTGCTTGAAAATGACTTAAACTGTTATTTGACTGTCAAATTAGCCGCCAGTTAATTTTCTGTTGTTGATTAATCTAATCAGCAGCTCTGATAAACACCCAGACAGTGCCTGTCATCGTTACCATGGTAACCTCCCAGGAACACGTCACTGTGTTTACTTACTATTGAAGTTTGAGTTTAATATAGTATGAAATAAAAGTATGTAAATATAAAGTAATAAAATAAATTAGAATAGAAATAATATGTGCATTGTGCTACTGTGTTTAACATCAGTGCTTAACATATAAAACATTAAAATAAAATATATCGTCAGTGTGCTGAGGCTGTAAGTGTGAACATTTAACTACAATAGAAACAAACTCACAGAATTATATTTTATTCCAGTGTGTCTGAGTTTCTGTCTCCAGGAGGAAACACCTCTTGTTCCTCTGCAGTGTTTCAGTCAGCTCACCTGGTTTCCTGACGTGATGCTGACCTCTAGTGTCTGACGTCAGAACTGCACATCACCTTTTTATTCTCTCATGAGTCTCTCAGAGCCTGACGGACATCGTTCAGAAACATCTGTGTGTTGCTGATCCTTCTGTGTGTGTGTGTGTGTGTGTGTGTGTGTGTCACAGAGTTCAAAGCCCTGAAGAGTTACTCCAGGAACCGTTACAGCCGCTCCGTGTCCATGACCAACAGTTATCCCGGTAACCACAGCTTGGGGGGTGGAGCCAACTGGGCTCAGTCAATAACAGACGAGCCTGAGGATGAGTTCAGCGGGATGGGAGGAGTTCCCAATGTCGTGGCCCCGCCCAACTCCCACAAGGTCACACACAGGTGAGTGTGTGTATGTGTGTGTGTGTGTGTGTGTGTGTGTTCATCAGAGTTTCAAAAGGCTAATAGCATGTTAGCTGTGATTTTATAAAATATTCGTAGAAAAATGAATGAATGAATTTTGATGACAAAATGTATTTCCTGACAGTTTTATTTGAAGCTACACTTCTTTAAAGGAAATCCATCTAAAATTCTACATCATACAAACTGAACTCTGGAACTTCATCTTTATTTCTGTGTAATCAAAAACAGATTGTACAGGTTTTTTTGTAGGCACTCAGTATCAGTAATCATCGTATGAATCAGTCACAGATCTGTGAACTGAAGCTTCACTGTTGTATTTTATTTGGAGAACTACAGCTTCTGATGTTGGGTTCAGACTTCATGATATCAGCCTGATTTACAGCTCGACGCAGCGTCGTACAGTGTCGGCTCGGATTGTGAACGACAAACAGTGTTGTACATGATAACCCATGGTTTCATCTGGTGTAGTGTGTCATAGTAGACGACAACTGACACCACGTCTGGGACGCCCCACAGCGTCCTGACAGAAAGTCTAGCATGTTTGATTTTCTTTTTGTCTTCCACGACTTCTCCCATCACAGCCGTCACTTTGACCAATAGGAACATAGAGTGATCTGTTGCCATGGAAACTGTACAACAACAGCCCAGCCTTTTAGATATTTCCTGTAGGGACGTTAGCACACAGAGTAAAAAAAATCAAGCTAGCAAAGAATATTCTTTCTTCATAATGGAGGATATAAAGGAATCAAACCCACAGATAGTGTCTGGGCCTGTACTCAGCACAGCTGCAGAGGCTACCAGCTGCATCTCAGACACACCACACCATTTATCATTCTGGTTTTAGTTTAATCAAACGCAACACTTCCTGTTTCTGTTTCAAATTAAAAAGCCCCATTATCATTTCAGCAGCCAGAATCCCTACACTTTCTAAACAGGCCTTTATTGTGAAACATTTGCAGGAACTTCCTGCGGAGGATTCAGTGATTCAAATGTAGCTCCGCCCACCTGCTGGCACTTTTTCTGTTGTTACAGTAACAGGTCAACTGGAACATGAACAGACACAGTGACTGAAATAGTAATAATAATAAAAATAGGACAATAATAATTTGATGACATCACACATGTCGTGAAAGATGACCAGTGATGATTGGTCGTGCACCAACGTATAGTCTGTCATGTCTGTCGGTCAAGTCACGGCACAATTTTACAACTCCACCATCACCTGATGTGACACAGAGACTGGTGACAAATGTCATGGAGTCTGAACCAGACAGAAGTTTTAGAATGAGCCTAAAAGATGTGAATGGTTTTCACTGGATTTCTCCCAGTAAGGTTTCTACATCCTCCAAAATCCCAGACACAAATATGGAAGATTCAGCCTCAGTGTGTTCAGTTCAGATTTACAACCCTGGTGTTGGTTACCAGGAGTGACCCACTGATACGTTGTGGTCTCTACATAGTGTCTGCTCTGATTCATTATTGTGGATAACACAGTGTGTAAATTAATACATGCTTGAACTCAGTAAAAGAAACTATGATTTAACAGCTCACCACTGGTGGGCAACAAATGCAGCTTTGTTCCAAAGGTGGTGTCAGAAGATTTCTCTGTTTCAGGACATGTCAGACTCAGCTTTACACAAACGCACTTTAAGTGTCCTTAAACTCTTGGCTGCAGCCTTTAATATATGTAGTATAGTATGTTATGGAGAAGCTGTAACTTAACTCCAGTGTGTGGTCTGAAGGAAACGTTGTGTAACAGCTGATGAATCCTGACTATCTCCTGTAAATGAGAATCATCAGCACAGATTGACGGAGGCTGTGACACGTCCCTTCAGCAGCTGTGAATTATTAAGAAAAATAATCTTTGTTTCATAAACTAACACCTTCAGGGGAAAGTGTGAATTCTGCTCTGTCATTAAAACATAAATGTCAGCTCCTGTTACAGACTGCTGTTTATATAGTTTATGTGTTAATTATCACAGTTAATGATAATGTTATGCACCTGCAGATGTTCCATCCTGTCCAACGCCACAGTCAGGTGTGATACAGGAGTCTATCAGTCTCTGCAGGCCTGGAAGGATCACAAGCTGCACATCGACCACGAGGTAACACTCAACCAAGAGCTGGAGGAAGTACTCAGATACTTTACTGCAGTAATCTGGTACAGGTTACTTCAGTAGAATCAGTAACATGTTTTTAAAGTATTAAACATGTTAAAACTGTTGTAGTTGTTTGGGGTGGAGCTCATTTTAACTGTTAACTACTGATTGTTTTCATTATGGATTCATCTGCTGATTATTGTCTCTGTTGATCCATCGATCGATTGGTTGCTTTGTAAAAACAGTAGGAATACAGAGAGATGTTCCTCACAGTGAGCCCAAAGTGTTGTTTAGCCTCAACAGTATTACTGATACATTACAATTACTAACATTATTAATTTTACATTACAATTATTAATATTGTTTTGTGTATAAAAATCTTAATCTGTCAGATAAATGTAGAACAAGAGAAGTAAAAAAGTATGAAAACCAAAGACTCAGTAAAGTACAGGTGCCTCAGGTGTGTCCTCTGTACTCAGTTATATTCCATCACTAACCGTCTGTTTCACCTGTGACTGAACGTTTTCTCTGTGTGTCAGATTGAGACGCTGCAGACCAAGATAAAGAACCTGAGAGAGGTCAGAGGTCACCTGAAGAAGGCCCGCCCCCTCCAGTGTGACTGTAATAAATACCTGTAAGTCAGACATGAGGCACAAACACACCACAGTCAGATACCAACGAAGGAGCCAGGAGAATAATCCTGAGCTGCTGTGTGTGTGTGTGTGTGTGTGTGTGTGTGTGTGTGTGTGTGTGTGTGTGTGTGTGTGTGTGTGTGTTTTTCAGGTATAAATCCAAACTGAAGAACAAGCTGAGGTTCAGAGGAGGAGGACACCCGTTCAGGTCAGACTCAAAGACTATGAACAAGGAGCAGACAATGAATGCAGCTGATTGGCTGTGACAGAAGGTTCATTTACTCAAGTACAGTAGTGACGTACAAATTCCAAGTACTTTATTTGAGTATTTCCTTTTTATGCTTTTTCATACTTCTGCTCAGTCTAAGAGGGAACTCTTGTACTTGTTTTAACAAGCAGTAGATTTTCTGTATCTCCAGATGTGTTGATGTTGAATGTTTGTGACAAACTGAAGGATGAGAAACTGGAGACAAGTTCTCACAGAGTCGCAGAGTCACAGGTTGATTCAGTGGAGACATGAAAGCGTAGAAATACAAACAAACGCTCAATTGTTCACTAACCAAGACTAGAAGACCCAAAACAAAACCCTGAGGAACTCCAACAGGAAATCACATGTCAGAGGGTTTCATGTGCATTTGCTGATGGTGATGGTGTGTGTGTGTGTGTGTGTGTGTATGTGTGTGTGTGTGTGCAGGAAGGGCGGAGCTCGGGATAAGAAGGCGTGGCTTCTAAAGGAGCAGAAGAGGAGGAAGAAAATGAGGAAGATGATCAAGAGGATCAGAAACAACGACACATGTTCGATGCCCGGACTCACCTGCTTCACACACGACAACCAGCACTGGCACACTGCGCCATACTGGACATGTATGACACACACACACACTCACACACACACAAACACATTTGATATTTGTATTCAATATGCTGTTTTACCAGAGACACAGTGTGTGATATGTATATATAATGTGTGTTTGTGTGTGTGTGTGTGTGTGTGTTGCAGTGGGTCCATTCTGTGCCTGCACCAGCGCCAACAACAACACCTACTGGTGTCTGAGGACGATCAACGAGACCCACAACTTCCTGTTCTGTGAGTTCGCCACCGGCTTCCTGGAGTACTTTGACCTCAACACAGACCCATACCAGGTACACACACACACACACACACACACACACACTCAGGTGTATGATTTGAGGTTGAGCTCAAAGAAGAGATTAAAAACAAAATATCTGAATCACTTGGTAGATTCACTTACTGGCTTTTATTTACATCTCATGGTCGAAACCTCTGGACAAAAACTCGTAAGAGAACCTTGAGCGGAGACTGTTTGATCACAGATTATATTTCCACCGCAGGTTTGCTTTTTAAGAGAAGGGGTGATGCTCGATGAAGCGTCCATTATCACTTTCTAATGGCTGACGTGGAGGCCTGTACCATCTGGCGCAGAGGCCATTATCCTGCTCACACTTATACTGTCCATCCTACAGGGCGCGACAGTCTCCATCCTGTGGTGCTCACAGGACTGAAGGACTCATGTTACTCTCAGTGTTGGAAATGAACTGTAATCAGATTACAGACACTGATACTGTTATGTGGGCAGTGCATGAACTTAGAACAGTAAACAGACAGTTTCACCAGAACTAGGTGTCCATTATCTGTTTTTAACGGACTCCCTGCAGCCAATCAGAATCCAGTATAGACCCACACCATGGTATAAACCAACTTAACTTGTCATGTCTGCAGCAGAACTTGACGACACACTGAAGCTGTGAGAATCCTCTGAGACACAGACTGAGTAAATCTGACGGACCTGTTGGAGATCACCTGAAACATGTTGCCTGCTCAACATCTATGAATCTGTCCTGTGGTTCAGATGTCAGTCACAGCTCTGCACATTATTTCTCTGTCCCTAACCCCGTCCCCTCTGACCTCTGACCTCTGTGTGTCTTCAGCTGATAAACGCCGTCAGCTCTTTAGACCGCACCGTCCTCAACCAGCTCCACGTTCAGCTGATGGAGCTCCGAGGCTGCAGGGGACACAAGCAGTGTAACCCCCGCACACGCTCACTGGAGCAGGGTAGGACACGCACACACACACACACACACACACACACACACACACACACACACACACACACCTTATGCTCCTGCACGCTGCAGTGTGATGATGACTCCATGATATCAGACTGTGTCATCCAGCAGCAGTGAACAGACTCCTGTCAGTCTGAACCTGTTTCCTGTTTGTCCCACACGGTGGATCTACAGCATGAGTACATTTTAAAATGGATTCAAATCTTCCACTAGTGAAAACTGCTCAGGAAATCTTTTTTAATATTTAAAGGTCCAGTACAAAGTCTGGCCCAGGGGCCGATCATGGCTCACAGCCTGCAGCTTGTCTCTGTGTGAGGACATGTCTCCTGTGTCCTCTCAGACAGACGTCAGCTTCTGTTTTAAGTTGATCCAGGAACATCACCACTGTGTTGATGTCACATACCTGTCACTGACATGTCACATACCTGTCACATACCTGTCAATGACATGTCACATACCTGTCACATACCTGTCAATTACATGTCACATACCTGTCACATACCTGTCACTGACGTTTCACATACCTGTCACATACCTGTCAATGACATGTCACATACCTGTCACTGACGTTTCACATACCTGTCACATACCTGTCACTGACGTTTCAAATACCTGTCACTGACGTTTCACATACCTGTTACATCCCTGTCACTGACGTTTCACATACCTGTCACATCCCTGTCACTGACGTTTCACATAACTGTCACTGACGTTTCACATGCCTGTCACATCCCTGTCACTGACGTTTCACATAACTGTCACTGACGTTTCACATACCTGTCAATTACATGTCACATACCTGTCACTGACGTTTCACATACCTGTCACATACCTGTCAATGACATGTCACATACCTGTCACTGACGTTTCACATACCTGTCACATACCTGTCACTGACGTTTCAAATACCTGTCACTGACGTTTCACATACCTGTTACATCCCTGTCACTGACGTTTCACATACCTGTCACATCCCTGTCACTGACGTTTCACATAACTGTCACTGACGTTTCACATGCCTGTCACATCCCTGTCACTGACGTTTCACATCCCTGTCACTGACATGTCACATACCTGTCACTGATGTTTCACATCCCTGTCACTGACATGTCACATACCTGTCACATACCTGTCAATGACATGTCACATACCTGTCACATACCTGTCAATGACATGTCACATACCTGTCACATACCTGTCAATGACGTTTCACATACCTGTCACTGACGTTTCACATACCTGTCACATACCTGTCAATGACATGTCACATACCTGTCACATACCTGTCACTGACGTTTCAAATACCTGTCACTGACGTTTCAAATACCTGTCACTGATGTTTCACATACCTGTCACATACCTGTCAATGACATGTCACATACCTGTCACATACCTGTCACTGACGTTTCAAATACCTGTCAATGACGTTTCACATACCTGTCACTGACGTTTCACATACCTGTCACATACCTGTCAATGACATGTCACATACCTGTCACATACCTGTCACTGACGTTTCAAATACCTGTCACTGATGTTTCACATACCTGTTACATCCCTGTCACTGACGTTTCACATGCCTGTCACATCCCTGTCACTGACGTTTCACATCCCTGTCACTGACATGTCACATACCTGTCACTGATGTTTCACATCCCTGTCACTGACATGTCACATACCTGTCACTGATGTTTCACATACCTGTCACATCCCTGTCACTGACGTTTCACATCCCTGTCACTGACATGTCACATAACTGTCACTGACGTTTCACATCCCTGTCACTGACATGTCACATACCTGTCACTGATGTTTCACATACCTGTCACATCCCTGTCACTGACGTTTCACATCCCTGTCACTGACATGTCACATACCTGTCACTGACGTTTCACATACCTGTCACATACCTGTCACTGACGTTTCACATAACTGTCACTGACATGTCACATACCTGTCACATCCCTGTCACTGACGTTTCACATCCCTGTCACTGACATGTCACATACCTGTCACTGATGTTTCACATACCTGTCACATACCTGTCACTGACATTTCACATAACTGTCACTGACATGTCACATACCTGTCACTGACATGTCACTGACATGTCACATACCTGTCACTGACATGTCACATACCTGTCACTGATGTTTCACATACCTGTCACATACCTGTCACTGACGTTTCACATAACTGTCACTGACATGTCACATACCTGTCACATCCCTGTCACTGACGCGTTTCACATACCTGTCACATCCCTGTCACTGACATGTCACATACCTGTCACTGGCGTTTCACATGCCTGTCACATCCCTGTCACTGACGTTTCACATACCTGTCACTGACATGTCACATACCTGTCACTGACATTTCACATACCTGTCACATCCCTGTCACTGACATGTCACATCCCTGTCACTGACATGTCACATACCTGTCACTGACGTTTCACATACCTGTCACATCTCTGTCACTGACGTTTCACATAACTGTCACTGACGTTTCACATAACTGTCACTGACGTTTCACATGCCTGTCACATTCCTGTCACTGACGTTTCACATCCCTGTCACTGACATGTCACATACCTGTCACATCCCTGTCACTGACGTTTCACATCCCTGTCACTGACATTTCACATCCCTGTCACATACCTGTCACATCCCTGTCACTGACATGTCACATACCTGTCACTGACGTTTCACATACCTGTCACATACCTGTCACTGACATTTCACATACCTGTCACTGACATGTCACATACCTGTCACATCCCTGTCACTGACATGTCACATACCTGTCACTGACGTTTCACATACCTGTCACATACCTGTCACTGACATTTCACATACCTGTCACTGACATGTCACATACCTGTCACTGACGTTTCACATACCTGTCACATACCTGTCACATCCCTGTCACATACCTGTCACATCCCTGTCACTGACGTTTCACATCCCTGTCACTGACATGTCACATACCTGTCACTGACGTTTCACATACCTGTCACTGACATGTCACATACCTGTCACTGACGTTCACATCCCTGTCACTGACATGTCACATACCTGTCACTGACGTTTCACATACCTGTCACATACCAGTCAGTGACCTGTCTGCAGGTCCACACAGCTTGCTCATTGACACAGCCTCTATATCCCAGAATTCTTTGCACCCTGTCAGTCAGTGATGGTGCGTTCACGTGACAAGTAAAGTCAAATTACATGTCTCTGAGGTGGAGACACAGGTGGCCTCTGCTCACTAACCAATCAGAGTGTCTCTTCAGCAGGGGGGCGGGAACACGGCAGCTTCGATGACTACAGGTACACACACACACACACACACACACACACACACATACACACAGTGACAGTGTGTTCTCCTGCTCTGAATGCTGCATGACTTCCTGATGGAGCTGATGGCTGCTGGTGACGGAGCAGAGTGTGTGTCTGTACATGTGTGTGTGTGTGTGTGTGTGTAACACGTTGTGTGTTTGTTGCATCAGGGTGTTTGAGAGGAGGAAGTGGCCGCGAATCAAGAAACCTTCATCGTCTCGAACCCTGTGAGTCTTCCTCGCTGTAGATCAGCTGGCTGCGTTCTGCTTACTGCTGTAATACTAAACCTGTCTGTCCATCTGCCTGTCTGCCTGTCTGTCTGTCTGCCTGTCTGTCTGTCTGTCTGTCTGTCTGCCTGCCTGTCTGTCTGTCTGTCTGTCTGCCTGTCTGCCTGTCTGTCTGTCTGTCTGTCTGTCTGTCTGCCTGCCTGCCTGTCTGTCTGTCTGTCTGCCTGTCTGTCTGTCTGCCTGCCTGTCTGCCTGTCTGTCTGCCTGTCTGTCTGTCTGCCTGTCTGTCTGCCTGTCTGTCTGTCTGTCTGTCCGTCTGTCCGTCTGTCTGTCTGCCTGCCTGTCTGTCTGTCTAACTGCCGGCCTAACTGCCTGTCTGTCTGCGTCTGCGTCACTGCTCTGTCTATAGTGAATTCACCGTATCGTATTTCTGTCTGAACGTACAGTGTGAATTATTCTCCCCTATACAGTGGACTCAAAGTATCCCACAATGCATTGTGAAAAGTGGTGTATAACCAGCGGTCTCTAACCAATCACGATATCCCATCATACACTGCTCCAAAGGAATATATGGACTGTTGGGACGACCTGCTGTTCATGATGAACTGTCAGTGACATGTTAAAGGTTGTTTCCTGTGTGTCTGAGCTGTGTTATAAACTGTTTGCTTCATGTGTCGTCGTCAGTCAGAACTTAAAATCAATTGGCAAATGATTTCCTTTGGTGCTGAACAAACAGGAGAGGGCTAATCCCGCCAGCTAATGTTAGCGAGCTGGGTCGCTGCTCACTGTGATTTGTGCCATGATGGCGTCATGCAGTGTTTCCACACGGGAGGGTCGTGGGTTCATTCTGAACATGTGACTCACAAACATGTCAAGTTTGTAAAAACAAAACAAACAAACAAAAAAAATGAAAAACAACAAACAAACAAACAAACAACTTCATTTTGAAGTACAGTGAATTTCCGCACAGAGCTTTTATTTTGAAGTGCTGTTTCCTGCTGTAGGTTGAGTGACAGCTGCAGATCAATGATGTCATCTCTGACATGTTCAGGCTCTTCTTCTTTGGTTTGGTGGTGATCATGGGAAACACTGTTTACAATGCTAAACATGTTAGCATGCTGTTGTTAGCATCTGAGCCTCAACAAACCTGGGACCACAAAACACCTTAAGTTTTCTCCTAAGTATGACACTTAAGGCTTAATTTCTCCTTAGCTGGGGGACTTACACAGTTGCACAGAGGGTTTCCTTAATTAAAGAAAAACTCATTCACTGCGTTAACAGTTTCCATGGAGACTGATTGTTTGCTATCGTCTCACTGAGTCGTCTTAGTTAGAGAGTGAAGAAAAGAAGAGAAGAACCCAGAGTGGTCGGAGAAAGAAAAGATTAAACTTCTGGAGGAATACAGTCAGAGAAAGAACAAACTACAAAGTAAATCTGATCCTCAGGAAACAGAAAATGAATTCAGTCGAATCTAAAGTTTGAAATCAGAAGTGGTTCTCCTGGTCTCAGAGCGCTTTATTTATCACCATGAACTCGTCATGTTGCAGTTAAGACAGAGTCAGAGGGACCTTAAGGGTTTTTTTTAACCTTGCTTTGGTTGCTAAGGGCTTTTGTACAGCGGTCGAGGGATTCCTTAAGTTTCAGACCAAGACCAGGAGAAAACCTTGAATACTTCAGTGAACATTTTAAGGGAACCTTAAGGTGAAGATTTAAGGGTGTTTTGTGCAACTGATTTTATTTTGAGGAAACCTTAACTAGGACTTTAAGGAAAATCTTAAGGTGTTTTGTGCAACTGGCCCCAGATTCTTAGTGGAAACCTGAGGATGCTTCTGCTGCTGCATGTTGGCAGCTCACTGTCTGTCTGTCTGTCTGTCTTTCTGTCTGTAACTCATACACACACACACACACACACACACACACACACACTCACTGTGGTCTCTGTGTGTCGCTGCAGAGGTCCGATCTGGGACGGCTGGAAGGGCTGAGCCTCCTGATTGGTCGGAGCAGGCTCCTGACTCCACCCACAGCAGCCTGAAGGAGCAGGACGTGGTTGTCGATGCGGCAGCGGCACCAGTCGACAACCATGCCCCCCTCTGTCTCAACCGGTCAGCCAATCAGCTTCTGCCATCTCTGTGACATCACTTGGCCCCTCCCACCCCGCTGCTCAGGGAGATGCTGGAACGAAACACTGTTCATCAGCTGCTCCTCCTCCTCAGCTTCTATCTTCTCCCTGGAGGAGGAGGAGCAGCTTCGGGCAGAGGAGCCAGAGGAAGGAGGAAGGAGGCAAGGATGAGGACGGAGAGGAGGACGGTGGTGATGAAGAGGAGGATGAGGAGGAGGAGGAGAGCAGGGTGAATGAAGTCCACAGACGACTGTTAAACATCAGCAGGGTCATTTAAGAGTCAGATATTTCTCTGATACTCCTGGTTCAGTCTGTAATCTGATTACTTTGAGTCTGATTTCCTTTAAACAGGTGAAACAATCTGTCCGTTCAGTCCGACTGTTTCTGACGAAGATCATGTTTCAGCTTCAGCTGAGTGTCCATGATGTCGTATTTAAGATGACGAGTTCGAGCTCTTTATTCATGACAGTAATTTAGCTGGTTTACACATCTTGAAATGCATCTTGGGTGATCGGATCAAAACTGGACACGAGTGTTAAGGCCTCTGCACACTGAGTCCTTTTTTATCATCCAAAATTGTCGCACATCTAAAAATAAATATGACTTCACATTGTATTCATCATGTTTGCACACTGAGTCCCAATCTTTAGTCTTTCATTACATTTTGGAACAGGTTCAATTTCCTGTGTTTTTCTCCTCCGTCAGAATCGTTAGAGACATCTGACTGAATCAGTGAAGAGGAGGAGGATGTGGACCTTCATGCAGCTGTGGTGCCAAATGAAAAACAGGGAGGAAGTGATGTCAGTCAGAGAGGTGACTCCAGAGGAGAGAGGCAGAGGAGGAAATGTGTCTTCATTTTCTCTCGTGTGGCAATTTTTCATAACAAGTAGAACAAATAGTCCTGTTTGTGCATGTGTGTGTCTTTCGGACCTGTCCTGTGTGTTAATGACAACAAGAGTGAAAAAACTGAATTTCCCCTCAGGGGGATTAATAAAGTATATAAAATTAATAAATAAATAAAAATAAAACTCATCAGAATCAGTGTGAAAGGTTTCTGTGCATGATGATTATTTTCAGATGACGGATTAAAAAACGCATCCGAAAAAACAGACTCAGTGTGCAGAGGCCTTTAACGACCACCAAGGCACATCAGCCTCATCTCCACCAAACCCTTTCAGTGTGGAGCCAGCAGTAAGCCTTCAGACATGGTACCTAGACCCTGGGTGTGTTCAGACAGTCCTCTTAAATGTGGGCGGGGTTGTTGTCACTCACTGCTCCGTCCAGCACTCGCTGTATTTCCTCATCAGCGGTGACACAGATGGAAGTCTGCACCTGGTTTATCGTCCACAGAACGAGGCTGCACGCCCACATTTTCACAACAAAATAGAACAGGCTGCAGTGAGAGTCTCTCTCCATGGGATATTTCAAAATAGCAGCTTTGTGCATTTAGTCCTTCTCAGGCAAGCTCAGGGGTTTAGTGTTGCTGTAGCCCACAGGAAGTGAGGATTAGAATATATGACCTTCACATAATCCGCTCCAAATGAATCTATATTTTTAAAGTCATTACTAAAAGTGTGTGTCATATAAAAACTAAAGTGATGGTCAAAGTTGTCACAGTGAAATTTAAGGTGTGCTGATGGATTCACGTCATCAACTCATGCATTGAGTAACATTACAAGTTAACGTTCCACCTTGGTGAATGTGAATGAATTATTTTTTCTCAGCAGCAAAACTTCCTTTCATTTTATACTTTACTGATGTTTGTAAGAGCTGTGAGTGAGGACGTGTTGGACAGACACAGGTGTGAGCGCTGTTCTGTCTCTGCTGTTGGTTTGTGTTTAAATCACCAGAACCCATTTTAAACTGATTGAACAGAGTTCATAGTGAAAATCAGATCATCAGTAAACTGTTTTTGGCTCCACCCACTGAGGTTTAACTTTTCTGTCTCCAGAGCTCCGCCCCGTACAAACAGTGACAGAAAGCAACACTTCCTGTTTAGTTTCTTTCCTGCCACCTTCATCGTTAATTTAATGTTTTTAACAATTCAGTCTAAAAATCTGAAAATCTAAGGTTAGTTTTATCGTCAATTAAAATGAGTAAAACTCACATAGAACAAAACCTCAATTCTTCCTCCTCCTCTCCTCCTTGTCCTCCACCTGCTCCTCTTCCTCCTCTTCAGGTGACCTCCCAGCGGCCATATTTGTTTTACATGTTGATATTTAGTCTTTCTAACAGTCTGTAAAGACATTAAAGGACCAGTCCGCCATGTTCTTATTGTTACTAAACTCAGACTGAGACGTCAAACACTGTGACATCACTGCTGATGTAACTGT